>NC_142843.1:22275227-22426742 GCF_061612785.1 Hesperophylax consimilis | reverse complement strand
GAACTGTATTGGCATATGGATGTGAGGCGCTGACACTGACGGTAAAGATGGCTGAAATGCTTGACACTTTTGAAAGAAAGGTGCTGAGAAGAATATGTGGACCCGTGAAAGAGGGCGAACAGTGGCGTATCCGGCACAATATAGAATTGTACGATATATATAAGGCCCCTGAGACACATGAGACTCCTCAGGCTGAGATGGGCTGGGCATGTACAGAGAATGCCGGATACACGCGTCCCAAAAAGAATTCTGACTGGTCACCCAGGTGGAAAGAGAAAAGTGGGAAGACCCAGACTGAGGTGGGAAGATGAGGTAAGAGGGGATGCAGCACAGCTTGACAGGTGACAAACTGGAAGTCAGCCGCTGAGGACAGGAGGAGTTGGAGGCGACTGTTGCAGGAGGCCAAAGCTCGATATGGGCTGTAGCGCCATCGAAGAAGAAGATGTAATTTTACAATTGCGTTTTGTACAACTTGGACATGTTTCAGATTGGTTATGGTAGTATTTTCCCATATGGTTAGTCCATATTTTATAATAGATTCTGCCATTGACATGTAAATTATCAAGTGTTTCAATTGATAGGAAAAAAATTGATGTGTACATTCTGCCAGCAATTGATTCTTTTACAGGTTTTTTTTAATATGTTTGTCCCATTTGAAAAAGCAATCTACTGTAACACCAAGATAGACATATTCCGTAACAAATTCTAAGCTTTCACATTTACAATTAGTAGGGATATTTTTATGGATGCAATTAAAATTATGAAAAATAATATTAGGATTAAATTGAAATCTGGCATTAGGTGATCTTATATGCAAAACTTAGTTTTTTTTAGCATTTATTAATAGTCCTGCATCATATGACCATTTACAAAGTTGATTAAAGTCAATTTTCATAAGTTCAATGGCAATTTTTAGATCTTAATGTGATATGACCAATGCCGTATCATCATGTTTAACAAAAGAGAAAAGTTTTTTCATTATAGTTACATAAATTATATATAGTGTAGGTCCCAATATGGAACCTTGTGGAACTCCTGCAGATACATCCTTTGTTTCACTAAAAGTATTATTTATTTTAGTACATATTTTTCTATTTCTAAGATAATCTTTAAATAAATTGAACACATTTTCTCTTATTCCAATTTTTTCTAAGGTTTCTAGCAGTTTTTTAGAGTCCATTGTGTCAAAAGCTTCAGAGTTATCGATAAATAACACAATAACATGTAATTTATTATTTAATTGATTATTTATATAATTGGAAAAATCTTGCAGTAGTTTTTCAGTATTTTTTTCTTTGAAAGCCATATTGATTTGGATCTATGATAGCGAACTTTTCAATATAATTATTTGATTTATTTGATAAAAAATTTTCGAGAATTTTTTCTAAAACAGGTAGTTTACTAAAAGGACTATAATTTCCCAGTTCAATGTGGTTTCCACCTTTAAATATTGGTCTAGTAATGCTACATTTAAATTCTTGTGGAATTTTTGTTGCTTTATTATCTTATTGATTAAATGAGTAATTATTGGCCAAATAGTTTTTATATTTCTTTTTAAATCAAACATTCTTATATTGTCAATACCTGTGCTTTTATAGTTTTTCATTTTTTTAACAATGTTTTCAATATCAGTTATAGTAGCTCTTGGTATAAATAAACTGTGAGGCAGTTCTTCCAGTACAATAATAGTAGTTTTGTGATTGCATTTATTTAAAATGTTGCTGATGCTATCCGAGAAGTAATTCACAAAATCATTTGACACAGAATCCTCAGTTCTATCTTTTAACATATATCGTGTTATTGTTTCATCACAATCGTTTTTGGGTTTACGTTCTAAAATATTATTTATCTCATCCCAGGTTTTTTTGTATCATTAAAACAGTTTTTAAATTTATTATTATAGTAGTTAGTTTTATCTTTATTTATAAGTTTATTGACAAGGTTTCGTGATTTTTTGTATTCTGATTCATATGTTTTGTTTGTTGGTGTACTTTTACATTTTTTATATTGTTTATCCCATTTATTTATATGACATAATAATTCACTGCTTACCCATTCATTTATTGCATAAGGTCGTGTTTTCGGTTTTCGCACTATCGTTTTAGAACTACTCTTGAAAAATTTATTAAATAAAGATTTTATTTTTTCATATTTCACATTTCATTTCTTAATACATATCATGACGAAATGCTACAATATAAGTATGTCATTATCAATATTAGTATTTGTATGAACACGTGCACCGCTGTCCTCACAACAAAATGCTTTTGCCTGATACTTTGTTAGGAACTCTTTCAAATCATTCGTTATGGGCCCGCAGTCCCATTTTTAACAGGGAAACGAATTATCTGAGAAGATTTTTAATTAAGAGTATTTCATGTCAGTAACTTTTCTCCGTGTAGTAGTTCTGTAAACAGAAGACTTCGCGTAATGTTGATTATTCCGATTTGACAGCTCGCGACAGTCGCAACGCCCATGCTGTATAGTGGATTTAAAAGGGACTATTAAACACGGCTAGCATATTGACAGGATTGACTGGATACGACACACACAAACAAATTTACGGACAGATGAAATCCAAAGTGGTCGAGTCAAAACAGTACTTCGCAAAGCTCAGTCAATCACTCCATGACACTCCGCGACGATGATTTCAATAAGCACTTCATATTGTAAAAAAAGTAAAAACTGTTGTGATTGGATTCTTGAAATAATATTTTATATGTGTTACATGTATTTCTGGGTGACCGGATAAATCATCACAATGATAATTCATCACATCTTTAAAAGGTTATATAAAGTCATGGAAAGTGATGAAACAAAAACTTTATTAACTGGGTTGAGGAGGTTAGGTTAGGTTAAAATTTTTTTCATCGTTTCTAAAGACTTTTTATCACTTTTTGAAAGTGTGTTGAATTGTCACTGTGTTGAGTTATCATGGAACCATTGAACAATTAGAATAGTTTTCTGGCTCGTTCAAGCCATGGCATTCCAAGAGGAATGCGTTATCAATTTGAGTTATGATTTAAATTAAAGTACTATGTACTGAAAGATTTGCACAGTGTCTGGTTTTCAGGCTAAATCTATCATTGCATCAATCTATACGTGCATGAATCTAATAACGTCACATAATTTCTCTGTAGGGGTAGGAAGAGAGAATTAACCGCTATGTAGATCTATCTTGATACGTATTCTTTACATACGTTCTCTTATGTTGTACCGTTTTTTGACATTATTCGATACAAGTATTTGATTCGCATTGCACCCTATATTTCATGGCCGTCATTTCTCCTTACATTCCTTATTACCCATTTATCAAAGATGAACAACAAGATTAACGATATTTAGATTTAAACAACCTGTCTAAAGAAATAAACAGTCTGCTTGGTATATTCACCTCTTGTTTTAAGGGTCAAAATAACTTCATGAGATCATCCACACCAGTTGGAGTTTTTACTCCTTTACAATATAGAATTTGTTTCACTATTTTATACAAAATGCACAATGCCGGCAACCCTGTGGACAGAAAACAAAACTCTTTTAGGTAAAAATTTAAATAGTCGATATTCATTTCATTAATAATACATGATCACGCCGGGTCCGTTATTGAAAACAATTTTAAGCGAGCTAAGAACTCACGGTCTGTTGATTTTTCATTGATGTGGTTCCCTTTGTTAAGGTACGTTTGGAGAACAAATCAATTATACTTATAGACGAACGCGAATTAATTAAATTCAAATCAAAGCCAATCTTTCCACCAACCCTAACAATAACTTAAAGACTAAAAACGCGTTACATATTTTCAGTACATGTAATAATATTAAATTGTCTTAATGAGGTGTGTGGTATATAATGGAGTGCTGATACCAACCTTGAGGCTGTGGGGCACGGAACTAGCAGAGGGAGGATACAAGTATACTAACGGCTGCAGAAGTGAGATCCCCGTACTTGGCCTCCGGGCGTGTCTAAGGAATTCAAGAGTGTGACCAAAGAGAAGATAGAGAATATATAATATAATCGGTGACATCCGAAGAAGGCATGTCAAACAATCAAGTGAAATAGAATCGGGATAACAGAAAAGTATGTATGTTAAAGAATGAAGTAAGGATGGTGAAGTAGGACACAGTTAGTGCCTACCTTAATTTAAGTTAGGCAAACAATTTTATAAATAAAAAATTACAAGCCCCAGAAGAAGGATGTAAAAAATGTCATGAACATATTAAAACATCGTAGGGTTGCTGTCCAATAAAAATGACAATATTCACATTTTTCCACAAATGCTTCCTTATGCAGATTTTGACCCGCCGCGCTGTAGACAACAGTAGAAGTAGTACTCAAATAATTTTCAATTAAACTTTATTATCCTCGATGTGCCTGCTACCTGACACCTGCCACCTTTTCATTATGACGATAAAAATACATTGTCACGTGCTACATGCAGATACTGTTAGTCCTTGGCACCCACTTCAACTTTACTCGTGAACATTTGAAGTTTTAGTAAAATCATACGTTTTTGCAAACAAAGGCAATTTTGAGCAGAGCTTGTCAGTTACCATAAACAAGTAGTTTATCATGAAAAGTGCAAAGGTGCATTTTCGCCTTGTGCTACATTTTATAATATATGACCGTGGTCTAGATTTTTTATTATTATTCTAGATTCCGGAATGATAAGCAAATCTTCATAAAACTGAGGTGTTAGGAGTTTTTTTGCGATTAATCTAATTATTAATATTATTATTTCATATGAATTTTATTTAAAGCGTTATCTTTTTTTACAAATTTTAACAATATTTTGGTAGGTATGGAAACTAAAAAATAGAATATTAAAGAGTACCTAGAATAAAATAATGTAGAATGAATATTAATGAATGATGAGAAATACTGCAGTTAAGATGAAGAATTCGAGGGGGTTGGTTGGTTTGCTTATTTGGGTTTTGTTGTACCCTTGCCGGTTCTTCTAATCTAAGCAGTTTATCGTTTTCTTTTAGAAGAGGTATGAGTATTCTGTTGTTGCTCCAGAAGTCTAATTTTAGCATACTATAATATTTACAACCATACTATAAAATCGCTTTAAATTTTGGAGGCGGTAAGAGTGTCGTCGCCCCAGAAATCATTTATTGGATAACCAATAACTCTGCCATAGATCACGCCAAGGAGTTTGCTACGTTTGGTGACTTATCAGGGGTGCCCAGGTTCATTTTTGCGGCGGATGCGTTTTCCCACCTACTGCGTGGCGGGTCGGATCGGGAGAGACTGGTTGAGGGAGACCTTTTGACCTCTCCAGCCGGACTGTCATTGTTATTCCTGGACCCCTCATACTTTTTTCCTTCCACTCCTTCCCTTTCTTAAAAAGAATCTACACACAGCATCCACAAAGATGACATAGGCCATGAGAGAAATTATTTTCCTCAGGGCCTCCTGTGTGGGTTTAATGTAAAAAAACTACATGAACAAAATACCATTACAAATCACCCAGGTGCGGAGAAACTAATCAAAAAATGTTTTTTTTTAGCCAAATAATAAAATTATGCTTTGACTGCAAATTAACGTACGAGGCGCATTTAGTGATATTTTTTACCAAAAGTGTGTGAATTGTTTTAATTTTTTTACTTTTTAATTATCTTATGCTAAACCTAACCAAATCTAATCTAGCCAACCGTGTAATAAATCATAAGTGGAACTAATAACGCATGAAGGATTTTATGTAGGAACTAGCGCAGACGCGTGACCTGACCTCAGAATATTCCGTGATTTTTTTTGACAAATCAGTTCCAATTTTGAAATTTTTTCTCTTAAAATATAATGTTATGGATGGGTGAGCAATAGTTTCAATTTTGAACACTACGCTTAAATTCAAAGAAAATCCATTCAGTAAGAATTTTAGTGTTCATTGGACCAGAGTTACGCAAACACACTACTGTTAATTTGATGATTCCACCCAAAATTTAAAGTTCCAAAATGAGAATCAACAATGTAGGGTATTTAATGATATTTTTACGAAAATTACCCTAAATCTACTTGTTATATAGTTCTGTCAAAAGCGGTTCACAATTTGAAACAAGTCATGTTCTGTTCATATTGAAATTCTGCCAGAGAAATGAAAGTATTGAAACGCCCGATATTGTATAATATTTGTTTGGTTTTCAAGTGTTGATTGATTAGGAATAGAAAGAGCTTACTATATGATTTTTTTTAAATCTTCAGCATACCATTCACAAAGATGACAGAGATTGTCGAGTAAGCCCCTAGGCGACTTGTATGGAAGAAAAAAAATCTGTTTTACCAAATCAATTTACACACCTTCGATATAATTGAAAGGGTAGCTTTATCGGCTAGCTAAGTTCGATAGGTAGATTTTTCAAGATTGGTTATCTTGGATAAGAGATTTATTAATGTTTTTCAATAAAACTTGTTATTTTCAAGATATGAAAGTAATATTTATTGCTTCGAAAAACTTGAAATAAAAAAAAATTAAAAAATTACTCGCGTATGAAAATGGTTTTTATTTTCTGTTAATCTAAAAATAAAGTCAAAGAACGTGTCTGTTACGTCCCGCTTACTGCTTTTTGTAGAAATAACTAAATATTTATTTTGCATTTATGAAAAAAACATGTCAGCATAAAATAATAAATAAAAATATTTGCATTATGTCACATACAATTTTATTGTGAAGCATAATACAAAACTAAAATTCCCGAAGGCAATACAACTAGAAAATGTTTTCCGAGAAGAAGATTCCCATCACTCAGTTTTTGAAATATTATGACAATGTATTACTAAAGACAGTCGTAGCAGAGGGGTAAAAGCTTTTTGCCGGTGTTGGTCATTCTGGTTTTGATTCCTAGAACTCCAATAAATAAATAAGTATGTAGTAGGTACTTACATTCATGCCAGAACCTAGAAAATAATAATACCTAACATAGTATATATATTATATATTTAGGAATAAAGTATTTCAACAATCTTCCGACTGAAATAAAGAAATTAAACGATATCAACATACTTAAACTTAAACTGAAGTTACTCTTATACTATATATATATATATATATATATAAACATATATTTATGTTCGCAATCTCACCAATGAAGAAAATGGTTCTTGTGCTTGGTGAGAGAATTACACTAATTATAAGAAAAATAGAATATCATTATGCTATAAGTAAGTATACATATGATAGGAACAATATATAAAGATACAAAATCTAAATACAGTGGAGATGAGTATAGACTGATAATAAATATCAATGAAGGGAAAAACAGGCAATCATTTAGTTATTATTTCTGAAAGAGTAACTTCAGTTTAAGTTTAAGTATGTTGATATCGTTTAATTTCTTTATTTCAATCGGAAGATTGTTGAAATACTTTATTCCTAAATATATATATATATATATTTTTAAATGTGAATACCGCACAAGAGACCCAGCTGCTTCCAAATATCTAGAGTCAGCGAGACTATGGCATACCCGATTGGCGTATGCTGTGAGGTATATTGTAAGGTAGTAGGGAGGGGAAGTAGATGGGGAAGAGGAAGGTGAGAAAGCATCTGGCTATTCCGATCTGGTCACCAAATACGGCCAAAGCCATTTCAAGCAACGTTTCAATTCTGAATGGTTGTCTTACACCAGGGCGATACTGAGAGTATAGCTTAAATTCACCTTCAGCTTGCTAGTCGACAGTTTTATCCTTCCTCTACGGAGGCATCAATGTTTAACATGAAAATATTGAATTGTCACAAATATTATATTTTAACTAACTGACGTTTTAATTACAAATCCCAAAGTGCTTAAGGACAAATAATTTAAAAATATCAATAATTTGTCGAAATACGGCTAACACAACGAGTGCTAACACACCGTAGTAAATACAAAAATGCAAATATAAGAGAAATATAATTAATTGTCTACATATAAAAGATTCGCAATAAAATAATTAACTTGGGAACGTCAACGAATCACCATTTAAAATGTTTTGGAAAAATTCTCGGGAGAGTTTTTTTTTTCAAATCAACATTAATATTTTTTTTATTTTATGACAAAATATTATATACCTAGTATATTTAACTAAATACAAATCCATTTTTCAATGTGTTGAATATACTCTGGTCCATCATTTATTAGATTAAAATATTAGGACTGTATAGGTAAAATGGATAATACAATACACTTACGAGTCAGAACGGTATCAATATAATTAAATCAACGGTCAATAAATTGACCCATCGATCCCACATTGGCAATTTATTTTTTTTTTTTTTTTTTTTTTTTTTTTTTTATTTATTTGCAAAAACAGTACAAAAACCAATACATTGCAAAAGCGGTAAACAAATTATTGAAGAAAATTTTATACATAAGTATACAGTTAAAACATATGCAAAAGCGGTAAACAAAATATGGAAAAAAAATTATACATAAGTATACAGTTAAAACAAATACAATATTTCGCGCTTAAAGTCGTTGTAGGACATATGGAAAATATCCAAGTTAGCTGGAAGGGAGTTAATTAACCTAGTGAGTCTTCCCAGGGGTATCACCATTGGTAAGTTAGTTCTGGACCTGGGAAGAATTAAAAGCCTGTGTTGGCGGCCTCTCGTGAAATTATCCGGGACATAAAGTCCTATTTTTGACAGAATGTCTGGAATTGATACTAAACCATTCAGAAGCTTGTAAGCCATCATCAATAATGCGACTTCCCGTCTGGAACTAAGGCTGCAGATATTCAGCATTCCCGAGATAAATGCTGTTGGAAACAGCCATGGGTAAAAACCAAACTCTCTCATATAGAGGTATCGTAAAAATTTCTTTTGAATTTTCTCGACCATTAGTACATAAACAGTGTCCTCTGGCCCCCATACCTGAGATCCACTCTCGAGAATGCTACGCACTAAGCTAAAGTAAAGCAGCCTAATGACTGCAAGGTTTGTCAGTTCCTTTGAATTGTGTATGACAAAACCTAACATTCTTGTAGCTGATTTACAGATCTTTTCAATGTGAGCGTGAAATGTTAAGCGAGCGTCATACACAATTCCTAAGTCCTTATAAGTCACCGTATGCTTTAGTGATGTATCTTTCATTTTGTAATTAAAATATACGATCTTTTGTGACCTCGTAAAACACATAACTGAGCATTTTTGGAAGTTGAAACCGAGTTTGCTGTCAATACTCCAGTCAATAATTGCATTTATATCTTCCTGGAGCTTTTTACAGTCTTCTAATGATCTTATTCTTAAGAACAGTTTAATATCATCTGCAAAAAGTAAAAAACGGACGAATTTGATTTTTCCCCGAATATTATTTATAAAAATTAGAAACAATAAGGGTCCTAAATTGGAACCCTGCGGCACACCAGAGTTTGTAGGATACGCGTTAGAGTTAAAACCACCATAGGAAACGAATTGTTCCCTTTCTTTTAAATAGTTAGCAAAGAGTTTAATTAAGTTTTCGGAAAAACCAATTTCTTCAAGCCTACTTAAGAGCACTAAGTGATCAACCTTATCGAAAGCTTTCGCAAAGTCATGGTATGACGTGTCAACTTGCTCATTATTATCGAGCGCTCTCGCCACGTAATCAGTATATGCCATCAAGTTTGTAGTGGTTGATCGGCCACGTCGAAATCCGTGTTGTTGTTCGATCAAGAATGGTTCAACCTTGGCATATACATATTTATGAATAATTATTTCGAATAACTTGGCAGGTGCGGAAAGAATTGCTATAGGACGGTAATTGGTTGCCTGACACTTGTCACCATCTTTATGTAGAGGGGTAACTTTTGACAGCTTCCACAGTTTAGGAAAAATTCCGTTTTTAATCGTAAGATTAAATATATGTAGAAGTGGATTAGACAGTGGTTCAGAACAACCCTTAATGACGAAGGGTGGAATGAAATCAGGGCCAAATGATGTTTTTGGTTTCAATTTTCTTATTGCTAAACTGAAATCCATGTTATTAACGTTTTCTATAGATATGTTTTGAGCTTTTGTCAATCCAATCTGTCCTGGTACGTAAGAATCAAAATCAGCTTTTTCTGGATTATAGACAGATTGGAAATATTTTGCGAAAGCTTCCGGTACGTCAGTTCCTTTGTAAGTACAATCATTCAGAATAATATGATTTAAGAGGCCTCTGTCATTTTTTTTGTCAGAAACATATTTCCAAAATGACTTTGGATCGTGTTTAACATTATTCTCTACCTCCACAATATATTTTTTGTGTGCTATTGAAATGCTATGTTTAATTTTTGTACGATAGGATTTGAATAACTCGTGTTCACTATCCAAACCTGATCGTTTCCACCGTCGATGGTATACAAGCTTCGTCTTTATGTCCCCGATAATCTCACGCGAAAACCATCTAGGATAGTTTTCATTTCGCGGCGCTTTTTTTCTTAGAAAACATTTGTCAATATACGCGTATAGGGTATCGTAGAAGTACTTAACTGCTTCGTCAACATCGGAGATCTCCAAGATAGCCAGCCAATTGTGGTCACGCAATTGGCTGTACAGCTTCTCAAAGTCTCCTTTGCGGAAATTCCAACCACGAAAGTTATTTTCTGAATGTAAACAACGACTTTTCAACGGTCTGTCATGATCAAGACTAATTTCTGACACAAGTGTCGGGTGATAATTATCTTCTTGAACAAGACAGAAATCGGATTTTTTTGTAAACATACTAAAGTTACTTAATACTAGATCCAAAGTACGATTACATGAGTTAAGTACTGTATTAAACTGCTTCAATTGAAAAAGTTCCATAACATATAAAAGCTCAGTGTTCACTGCACGTGGATTTTGTGAAGAATTAATGTTAAAATCACCAATCACTAAGATTTTTTTATCAACAAGGTAAGTTAAGTTACTAATTAAAGTTTCGAAAAAAGTCGTGTAAATATGCGTTTTTGAACTGGGTGGGATATAAACAGAACAAATAAATAAACATAAGCCTTGAATTGTGACTTTGACCCATAAATTTTCGTCTCCCGTTTCCAGATGGGAAAGTCGTTCGGCTCGCATGTTTTCTTCGTTTAGTAAAGCGAGCAGTAGTCCACCACCTCGTGTTTGTTGAGTGCTTCTGTCTTTTCGGAAAACTGTGTATCTGCTGTCGAAAATTTGCGCGTTAAATATCGAATCGTTTAGCCAAGACTCCGTAATCACGATGAATTTATGTTCTTGGTTAAGAACATTTTCTAGAAATTGATTCATCTTAGACCTGAGTCCTCGCACGTTCTGGTATAGTAGCAGTCATTTTGATTCGGTCGGCTTTTTCGCGTTTTCTTGACCTGAAATGCGTTTATTATAATATCTAAAATGACGGACAACCACTCCTCGGGGCCATAGTTCTTCTTTTAGTAGTAAATCTATGTTCTGCTCGTCGACTCCTATTTTAAAGGATGAGTATTCTTTAGAAAACGCCATAAACTTTTCAGCATTACAGCTGAGAGCTGTATTCGTTTTGACATGGGAAATGACTTCCTCCGTCGTCGTGTCGGGATCTAAGCGTGAAACGATAATAAATTTTTGTTTGGGTATTACTTTAATCTTACTCGAGTCATTGGTTCCTACGACTAAAATTTTGTTTTTATTGCGTAAGGCGGCACTGTATGATAACAATGGGCAGGAGGGCGGCTCGGTGCGGGGGGTTTGCTTGACGTTAACGCCGCTGCTCTCAGCCGGTGTAACCGACTCGGAGGCGGGGGCGGGCGCAGGGGAAACGGTAACTGGTTCACTGCTGTTTGCCAAACGAGGCTGGCTGACTGCAGGTGTGAGAGAGATGGTATCAATGTTCTCACCTGAGTTTGAATTTTGGTTGATTTTTGTTTTCGATCGCGTTGTAATCACCTTGTCATTCGCACTGTAGGTACTCCGAAAGACTTCAATACTCGTAACGAGCCGCGAAATGATATTATTTTGAGTGATTATTTCATTCGATAATTGCCGAATTATTCGCTCCTGTTCGAGATTTTTAGTTTTCATTGACGATAGTTGCGTGTAGCAATCATCCAGTACTGCGATGCTTTGCTTATTAGACATATTTATTATTATTATTCGTTAACAAAATACGCGCGACGAAACTGTGTGCGTCTTAACTCGTGACTCAGGAATAATCCGTCCTCACGTAACATTAAATGACCCGCACATGATCCAACTTTCCATCCACAACGGATGCCATAGATCTCCATTCGGACCGTAAAATTTTATTGCAATCGCATGGAAAAAACTAGACCGGACCGCGGGAGTTAATCTTATAAGAAATTTCACCCTTGGGATGTGAGAATTTATAATCTCATAGGCGTGTTATAAACCCTCTCAATCCGTAAGAATCCAAAGAAATGCGGATATAGTTTTCCAAGGCTTCTGTGGTAGAGGGGTAAGGCTCTTGTTTTATTTAATTAATTTGTGTTTTGTGATCAGATCTGAATAGCCAGGTACTTCTTCCCTTCCACTTGCCATCTCCTTCCCCTCACCACTACCTTCAGCATCACAACAGAACCAAATTGGGGATGCCATAGTCTCACTGGAAACAGGCGTTTGGGAGCAGTTGGGACTCTTTTGCGGTTTTACGTAAAACAATATAAAAAAGCTTTAAAGAGTTAAAGCTGTTTTAGTGTTCTGATAAAAATATCATTTTTTAAATGAAAATGGTATTGACATGTCCTCCCACAAGCAACGTACTTTTAAAAATTTGTGATTTTCTATTTGTAAGAAAATATATATTTGACATTTTTTCCACACGTGAATAAGATTTTCAATTGATTTTGTTTATAATCTAGAGACCAGTACAGAGTTTACGTTTTTCAAGAATTGAGTGTTGATAACAGTTTTGGACACCAATAGCTGCATTAAAAAAATAATTATAAAAGTTGAAGTTTGAAATTACTGTCCTACAACAGTACATAAATGACGATTAGAATATAAATTATTATAGAAGCATTCAATGTTATTAGGGCACATTTTTTCTCAGTTATTTTATATGTAATTTTAGTTATATTTTCTGACCTCAGTAAATAACAGTATTGAAAGTAAATTATTGTACGTAGAAGATTGCCTTGTGCGGTAAGAATACTGATTTCAATTTGTGTTACAAGTACACGGAGAAAAATAAGAATTGCTTATTTATTAAAACTGATAAAAACGGGGCCAGCAGGCCGTTTACCAATAATCTGTTAGTACTTACAGAAAATATCGGTACACGTGTCCATACTGTCCATGCATCTACGTTTGCATTTTAATATATATTAACGAAATCCAGAGATATAATGATTTTTATCAACACGCGTTCTGACGTCGCATTAAAAAAATCTTTTTTTTGATAAAAGTTTCACATGAAATCAATCAATTCATTCGTTGAGAGCCCGCAGACTCATTTTAAACAGGATTACGAATAGTTTAAAGACATTTTTTTGAATAAATTAGTAATATTTTACATTAGAAAGTTTTCTCCGTGAATGCGTTTATTTTTTTTTTTTATCTTTTCCTATTTTAGGTCCGGGTTAAATCTTCCCCATAGGAAAAACTAAACCCTTCCACATACTTTTCCACAAATGATCATCTAGTCAATCAACATTATGAAAGTCCATTATATAAGCAAAATAAATACAAAACAATACAAGAACAATACGTCAACTCACCAGAGATCAAATGGGAAAATAATTCACCGACTCCAGATATTTTCATATCAGAGGGTTCGGCTCGGTAGAACTCCTAACAGGGCCTATAAATCCTACTGATCCCTCAGCATAAATATTTAAAAAATCTTTCGTTATCCTACATGTATTCAAAATGACCGACTTTTGCATCTTTATATATAAATTTTTTGATAGATCTAATACATTTTTTGATAGATCTAATACATTTTTCGATAGATCTAATACAATTATTATTATTTTTATTTTATATAGACATTTTGATTGAAATCGGCTTAGTCATAAAAAATATCTATTTAATTATTAAAATTTTTACTTACTAGTATAAACATCTACATATGTAAAAAAAAATATTTTTTATATAATTGTAGTTATGAATGTGCTTCGGGAAAAATAATGATTAAATCTGATGTTTGTTTTTTTTTTCATGTGAAAATCTGAAAACAAAATAAACGTAAGAAGGTTATATTTGTGTTTATTCGAGGAAAACTGAGATGTTGTATTTCTTATAGATTCCAAATCATCTATCAGAGGGCTGCATACCTTACTATAGCTAAGCACTTAATATTGGACACTTTATCGATCAATCATAATTGAAAAAATACTTTTTTCTGTGTAGGGTAATACATCAACACATTAACTAGACATTCTGAACAAATAATTTACACTACGCTATTTTTTCTTCATAAACATTGTAATTGATCATGGTCGAATATTTATGAAAGGAGCCCATTTATATTAAATATTATTACATATATTTTACAAAAAAATATTTTTAATCGATACCGTTCATATGTAAAACTATTGCATATCCTTTTCACGAATATGAGCATTAATTTTGAAAAAAAAAATTTTCTGATGCAAATCGTGATTATCAAGCCAAGCTAAACAGGTCTAGCTAAATTTACTAAAGCATGGGGAACGTTTTTCGCTTTGCATTAAATTTTTATACAAGAAAACGTTTCATTAACCTGATTAGGAAACAGCTATTTGCATTGGATCGCTGGAAAACTGGTATTACAAAATGCACTCCCCGCGAAATTGCGTGCTGAGGAAGTAGGTACTTTGTACAGTGAACCGCATTCAAGCTTACGGCATGATAGCATGCTGGTAATTGAGCATGCCGCATGGAAGCATGCCGCTATGAAGTATGCCACAGAAAAGAAAAGCAAGCCGCAGTAAAGCGTGATGTAGGAAACCATGCAGCACCATTTTTTTTTAATACTTATGAAGGATATTGTTGAAGGGAAGGAAAAGTGGTAGAGAAAGTTCAGGTCTAGCTGCTAAAAATGTTTTAACGTTAAGTCGATTCTAAGACGAGGTGCTACTATTTTGTAAAATAAGTCATGTAAGCTATGTGAATTCGTAAAGTCATGTGAAGTTATGTGAAATAATATAAATCATGTGAAGTTAAGTGATGTCGAAAAGTCATGGGAAGTAATGTGAAGTCGTAAAGTCATGTGAAGTTATGTGAAGTTATGTGAAGTCATATAAGTTATGTGAAGTCATATAAGTTATGTGAAACCACATAAGTCATGTGAAGTCATAAAGTTATGTAAAGTCATAAAGTCATAAGAGACATGTGAAGTTATGTGCAGTCATATAAGTCATGTGAAGATATGTAAAGTCATATAAGTTATGTGAAATCATGTGGGCTCGTGGCTGTGGTTTCAAGAATGCTAACCGCTGTTCCACGGACGTTTTTAACCGATTTTCACTCAGTATACTGTAAAAAATAAGCAATTTGCTATCTATCTTGCAATCGCAAAAGTTATTCTGATGAGTTATGATTGACAAGGTAATCATGTAATTATTCCCATAATACTCAATATGATATTGAATTAAATATCAATGCATGCTGTTACCATGAACGCAAGGTTGCGACCTGAGCATGCCGACACAGGGCACACGTAGTGAGTACATAATGATTGCGGGTTGCAGAACGTGGCCCTGTTTGCATTCAAATCCATAGCGTGGTTTTTCTTGCGAAGAAATGTGAGGTTCTTTTATGGGGGCGTTATTATGCTGGGAGTAAGCTTCTAGCGAAGAATAATAAGATGGAAGGTTTTAAAACGTATTTCACGTCCGTATGCACGTCTATAAACAGGGAATCCCTCCTCGAGAGACTACTTTATTATTCTCGTTGAAAGACAAACGCCATCATCGGGCCCGAAAGGATATTCATATTTCGGAACCTAATAATTGAATCTGCGCTTTTATGGGGGTGAACACATTTTATATCTTTAGGGTGGAATGAGATGTCTTAGATATAAGAGATTATAAATTTGCATCGTAAATTGTTTATAAGGGTACGTTATATCATAAAATTTGAAAACGAAATTCTCATCTTTATTTATTTATGGTATGTAAGTAGTTGAAATAAGTTACTAGTAGTTTTATAAACAGTAGTACTCACGTCTTAACAAGTATTTTTCAAATTTTCACTAATTTAATAAATCAAAATCAAAATTACCTCTGAAATCATAAGATTTGTGGATACTATATTTATCTACCCACTTAATCAATATACACGACAATCGATCACACTTGAAATAAATATATGACATAAAATATTCGCCTTGCATCAGCCGATTCTATTTTTGAAAATGTTTTAATTCAAAATGATGCTTTTGTAAATTTTACCGTCTTACCAGGTAATGGTGCTTATATTTTTTTAAAATAAAAATAGAATATAATATATTACAAGTATTTCTCCCGGAATAGTTACTGATGTGCAGAGAGATGATTTTTTAAATATGCCTATGGACTACTGCGGGGCACAACAGGTTCAAACAAATACCATCTTTAACCGGAACTAGAAAGTAACAAAAAAAATACAGAAAAAACGAAATGCAAAACGCTCGAGTAATCAGAATGAAAACAAGACTTAACTACGTTCAATAAATTATTTGGTAGTTTGAAGTGGATGTCATTCAGTTATTAATAATTTATAATTTGTTCCATGAAGTCTACCAAATGAAAGTAAATATAAGTTAAACATATTAAAGAACGCACCTTTGAATGTTTCTGTGCACATCGAGAGTGTTTCAAATTGTTCCAAAATAGTTAAGAACATCCTCCCGCAGTCTCCGCAGTAGTCCAACGATAGAATATATTACATCACAAGCAAGAATCAAGGGACAGATATTAGACTCTTCATACCTTATTGAGCTCACTTAAAAAAAAAATCCCACCTAAAAACGGTAAACGTATTGAGCAACAAATTTCTAATGAATCAGTTTAAAAACAACTGGGATTTTTCCCTTTATTATTGTTATTTTCAAAGAGAACTTCTCATATTTTTTTCTTTCAATGGAATTTGTGCCAGCTAAGCTACCAAAGCAAGCTACTTTGGCAGGTAAAATATTATTCTCTTTGACATCGTATTAAATAGTACTCCTGTAGTGTAAAGTTTCCTGAGCTTTCTGTATTATATGTAAGGCAATGTTATTACAATAGAATATAGACACGAAGTTTGTAAAATGAATATTTGTATAGTAATCAATGAATACCATAAAGGAACAAAACTTTTTGGAAGCATGATAAACAGGGAAAGAAAAACATGTTTCTGTGTGGTTGAGAAAGTTGTTATCGATACACATTAACAATGGACGGTATTGGACGTTAAAATGGACGGTAAATCCTAATGAGCATATAATGCGTCGTGTCATAGAGCCGGGAAGCTGGTGAAGTCAAGTTTCAACAATATTTCCTCTTATTTATCATAAGTTTACATTAAACAATCCAAAATACATTGGAAACTATTAGACTACGATTAATGCAATGAATACAGGTGAAATGTTTTAATGAAATTATCTTTTACCGGAGGCGAGAAAAAGATTGTTATACGCTAAATTATTTACATTATCAAGTTGTAATCTATAACTTATTATCTTTCTTCTTTTTCTCATCATACTTATTTGTCACGAAGCCACTTGTAGACGATATATTTATATTTATTCCACTTAGGTTTTAAAATAAAAATTAAATTATTTTCATTTACTTTAATTGAATCATCCAAATTATTATTTCAAAAACACCTCACTTAAACGACCATCAGTTGAATTGAAATAATACAATAATTGAGGAACGTACCAAACCTCCCACCTGGAATGCGTTAGTCACTTATTGTATTCAAGTCAATATTTTATGATTTTCTGGCTGTAACTACCGCGTTTCAGCCGGGCATTCCAATGAACCAGAAGAGGAGCTGGCCGAAGGAGAATGCATTATTTGGCGATCTGTATCCCATGATATGTACTTATACTAAACCTGCTTAAATGTAGCTGTTAATCGATACTAAAACCACATGCGCTTCACTGAGCAAGGATTATTGGGGGGAGGGGGGGTAGAATCATTTCTTAACCCTTAGGAGCCGGAGCCCTGCAATTACAGTTTTGGAGAATTGTGCCCACGCACGTCACGATGCACTGCAATTGCAGTGTCGACATTAAACATCAATTTTGCCTTTGGATATTACTTCCACTGGGTTTGTCAAACACAAAAATCGAAATGTCACGTTTATCAAGTATGTTATTATCTTCATGTTGGCCTTTAAAAAAATGTGTATTTAATTGTTGAATATTCTTTGGGTTAAAGAAGTAGATTCGTTATTAAAAAAAATTGAGAAGTGAAGTGTGCGGCATTATAAGGAAAACAGAACGTTGTAATAAGGGGTGAACAAAAGTGCAAAAAAACAGATACGGGTACATACATTATACGACTATGAGACCAACAAAATGAAAAATAGTGTAAAACAAGATAAACGAAGCCATCTGATGGGTTTCTTTATATCGGATCATCAAAAGTGGAGTAAAACAAGATGTAGATACATTTTTTATAATACTGTAATGAACGAAAGACTCCAATTGGTTCATTTAAATCTGATCAACAAAGCAAAAAGTGTAAAATTGACATATGATGAATAAATGGGAGTGGCTTCAGCTAAATCTCAATGATGAAAGTTGATCCCAAATGATCAACTTAGGTATGCAAGCTTTAGCACACATAAGTTGTACCAACAAATAAATGCAAATTGATCATCAAAAACCTGGGGTACCGTCGCGTCGGATCAAATTAGTACGAAAGGGATCTCTTTATATTTATATTACTTAAATACTGTTTTACTCATAAAAATAAATGAAGTTGCATATATTCATTATTCAGTTTTATCACGTAATATGCAACATTAACAATTGGTACCTATAGTTAGATATACCAAGCAAGTATAATAGCAAACATTCAATCCTGTGATTCCAGCACATCTTAATTAAACAAAACATTGTTAAGATTTTCTGTAGCAATAATTATACGAGGTTGATAATAAAATCGAAAATCATAAAAACAATAATAGGAACTTAGGCGTTAGAAAATTTCCATTCTAAACCCTCCTTACTTTTAACTTATATTTGAAAATAACACCCCATTTAAAAATAACATCCTTATCTCTACTGTATAAGAATTGCTCTCTTAAAATGATATATTTATACCCAGATTGTTTTCATTATATTGAAACTGTTTTGAGTATTATTTTCTTTAGTTCAAACCTACCTCTGTCGTTTCTGTTCTTGAATGGATAGGTACTTAGTGTGCACTTAGCAGACTTAATCTGCTCCTAACGATGTAATTACGGGGAAGATCACAATTATTTTGTATTAAATACCTTGTAAACCAAGCAGGCTGGCAGGACTTTAGAAGTTAATCTAAAGGCCGGTACAAACGACTGGTTAGCTATGATTAGCAGTTAATCTATGATTAAAAAAAAACTTGTGGGAATGGTTCGAACAATAGGCTTTTCTCCATCATATCTAAATGAATAAATAAATATAATACGGGCCTCTTTAGGACCCGCATTAATTAATATCTTCCTAAAACCCCTAACTTAACCCGCCACACGACACTGTCCAACATGATGGCCACACAGTTCTTAACAATTTACAGACAGCGGTGCTCCTGTAAACAAAAATATATACAAAAATATATACACTGCCTTTGTCTATCTATGAGTGAAGTTTGTAATGTAAGTTGGAATAATTTTCAACAATAATATCGACTCTGCCGAACCGGTCCCCAATGAATTATAACGTACGAGTACATTTGATACGCATCCGTCATGCAGCACGCATCTAATTCTATAACTTTACACACTTCATAACGAAAGAAATGAAGAACAAAATTCGCAAATAAGAAACTCCATAGCATTTTTAAAAATTAATTACTACCTTCTCACTTAAATATCAGTATTATTTTACTGTGATAGTTAATCTAAAGGCCGGTACAAACTACTGGTTAGCTATGATTAGCAGTTAGCGGTAGTTTTAATAGATAAAATAATTTTCAAAGATTACATTTTTCAGGTCTCCCAAAAACTCACCAAATCTATGGACGTAACCAGTGACAGTGAGTCTCAAAAAGCCTAGAATTTTTTTCAACCGGCGCGTGACGTTGTATTTTGTATGGGAGTCGAGACGTTTTTTTTATAGTATTACCCAATTTTAAAATTTATGAACCCTGGCTAAAATGTAAGCATCTCGTTACTAAAGTTATTGTACTGAACCAAAGTGACAAATAATACTAATGACTGCACCTGATAATCTATTACTATTATCGGTATTTAAAAACCCCCATGGTTCTAATGTGAATGAGGACCAGAGTTGCCAGTGTATATGTTCTAAAATACCTACAAGGTATGAAAAGATGTTCAAATTCTCCACATAATCGGCACATGTTCCTTTACCTGCAAAATAAAACATAATTCTATTAAAATTAGCATTTATTTTATATTATCTAGTCATTTTTGGATTATCATATTACAATAAAAATTTCTTCGAAAGAAAACAAAATGTAGTACGTTCTAAAAATTATTGTAAATATTATGTTGTATAGATAATCAAGAAATGCCCAGAATCCCCGCATTTTTCCAAAAAAGATTCTCCCCGAAAAAAACTTAATTGTTTCCGCAATTTGGGTAATTCTCCACAAATTGGCAACCCCGATGTGGATATTGTAGACCATAGATATATTACTCACGTAGACTGGTTGTGATAAATCAGCAGATTTAGTCGTACCAATCACACGGTGTGTTTTAATGTGATTGTTTTTATCCGATTTTATACGACGATTTATAAATTCTACATATAATAATGTATATTAAAACATATAATCTGTGTTTGTTGATCTATATGAATACATTTTTTGAAGCCATCATAACTTTCACCGGAGTTCTTATAAAATATGCTCTTCACACCTTCAATGATGATTATTTTTTATACATATGGTACTTTTGGTAGGAAATTGAAGTCTGTTTTACTACAAAAAAAAAGAAAATTTTGTAAAATACTTCCTTCACTATACTCTTTAAGTACTTTTTTAAAACAAACTCCTGTCCAATTTTAGTTATGATTTATCTCTAAACTTGTATAAAAGTACACCTTTATTTGACATTGAGCATTGTCTATACACAAAATAATTTTCTTATATATTTTTTTCCTATTTACATATAAAAAATATTTTAAATTGCTACCTACCAAGTCAATCCGTGAGAAATAGTTAGAATGCACGCGAATTCTTGAGTTATTGTTTTATAAAATTATCTTTTATTTACTCTACGTATCTGTGTTTTTTTCTTAAATAAAAAAAAAATACATGTATATAGTATATATATATGTATATATACTATTAAATTTAACAGAAGCACCATCTCAATCATATAAACTGTTTTATGTGCATAAATACGAGTATCTCTTCTCTTCTATAGATATATGGACCACCACTTATCACACCTACAAACACACTCACTCATACTAACTCATTTATGTACTACGCATTTTAAATATTACTACAACTTTATACAGCAAAGAAAATTTATAGGTAACCCACAATGAAATATTATATTTAGCGTAAATTGTTTCATCATCGTAACCAATGTACTGTTTTCATTTCATAATAAAAAAACACCTTTGCAATGGAGGCTAAGCGTTATAGAAATGTGTAATTACTTTCGCTATTATGAATAGTGCTATTATGCTTGTACCAATGGATGAAGCCCCTGTAATTTTTCTTCTAGACAAAGAAACACCTGTATGTTTCTCTTTGAAGAATGGAAATAAGTTCTCTGAAAAGCGTGCTCGCAGAAAATTAACAGATATTCATCCTTTGTGCAGACTTTTGTCCTTCACACCAACCGTTTCCAATTGTTTTAATTTAATTCATTGAAATGTTTTAACTTCAACATGAGTAAATTTGCTAAAATCTTAATAAACTAGATACAATTATCCTTCATTATTTAAAATAAATAAAAATGTTTTTCTTATAAATATTTAATAATATTATTATTTAATTTAAAAATAATAATAATTAATGTTCTGCTGTATAATTATTGGTACGCGTGATAGCTGTTTCGCCTTCGGAAGGTATTTTTATAATAAAATTATTGAATATTTAAAAAATGGAGTTCTGAACATTAATCTTCATACAATAGATAAATAAAAAAAGTTTTCAAAAGACATTTTTACTTTATTTTTTAAACGAGCTCAATTTCCTTTAGGAAATTTGTAAGAAAACTGTGACTTGCAGTTCTCGTTCGTGCAATAAAACATTAGAAAAATACTTATTCACTTCGGCTATTTTGAGGATTATATTCATGGCGTCCAGTGTATATATTTGTGCCAAACTTAGAAGAATTATTATTTTTTTTCTAACATCGAATAAATCAAATATTTCCGCATGACAGAAAAAATACAAAAATACTGAAATAAATAAAATATAGTCGTCCTATTATATATGACCCTTAAATGCTCGAGGGGCATCTTTCTTTTCTAAAAAGAAAGACCAACGTGATACACTGCAAAAATATTTAATTATTATGAATCCGAAGAAATACTAGCTCGGTGGAACTTGCATCGGTTACACTTTTACAGAGTCTATGATTTCAAGATGTGTTTTTAGTCGGTCTGGGAATATGCTTTTAAAATAGTTTAAACTAAATTAAATTATGTTGAAATAATGAATAACTGTATGAAATGAACTATTTTTAAAGCACCATGAGAAGCGTAATATTGTACAGTATAATGGGAAGCATGTAAGGATGTCTAATTTCTTAGAAGGTTGTTTTCGAGTTTTGAAGTTACTTAAATAAAGTTTTTTTAAAGCAAAGTTCCAAACCAATCATAATTTATCAATAATACGGGGTGATTTTTTTAAATAATTTATTGATTGATTTTTTAGAACTTCATTTGCGTCATTATAAAATAAAACCATAATTTAATCAAGTTCTGTTATAATATCACGATGTTTCACAAAACTGAAATAATAACATATCTTGAATTGAACCTTCATATAACTTGAAAATAAACTTAATATAATAAATAATGAATTCATTAATTGTTCAAATTATGTGAAAAAACCTGTCCTCAATGATGGATTATTTCAATGTCAGATGTGTTCTCTCGCAGTATTTAATTAAACCATCTAAAATAATTCTAAATAAAATTTTCAAACCAAAAACAATTGGTTTTACATTACTTCGTATTGCTTCGCCGTAATCGGTAAATTTATCTTTGTATTCTGTTTTAAAGCTTTTTGTTTCTTACAAATAGATAAATAAATAAAAGTTTTTGAGTAATAACATTTGTCGATGATCTGGCTTGTAAGCCACACAGACCACCAGGGTATAATTAACTCCCTATGAAAAAATGGGTTGATTACAAAATTCACTCTGCAGGAAACGTAACAAATTATAATCCAGCCACCAAATACATAAAAACAGAAGAATCACCGAATATATCACTCGCATTGAGTTTGGCAGCGATTCCTTAATCTCCAAATTCGGCAGCGGACGGCAATCAGCACAATAACACTTGCATTTTCACAATGAAAACATTGAAAACATTCAACATTCGCATAATTCACTGTCACTTCACCTGGAGAGCAAAATATATGCAAGAATTCCCAGAGAAATCTATAAGATCACTTTTTTTAATTTTTATTTTCAAATTTTATTTCTTAGTTAACTAATTTTAAGTCTACTGCTTCTCCAACATTTTATTACTTAATATCCTCAACACTGGCTGATGCCCACGAAAAGAAGTATTCTCTTCAAAAAGTGCCTTTTTACCACAAAACATACCAACATTCCTTGGCCAAACCAAATTCGGAATGCTATCACAACCTAAAATAAACATTGTTATGAAAATTAGTTTGGCCACACTGAATAGTTGGTTGCGAGTTGAAATTGTTTACTGCGGTCACTGAACATATAAATCGATAGAAGAGGGGTCGAGGGCGTGTCTGTGTGTAGAAACACGGTTGAATTTAATAATACAGGTGAAATCTAACAAAAATTCTCAAAGATCGAAATTCCTTGTTGAATAATAAGCAATAAATAATAATTAAAACTAATTTTATCGCCCTTTCTGAGTGGTAGGAGTATTTTATTTTACCCGGGGTACTGCCACAATTGATGATACTGTTAAAAATTTCCAAAATATTTTTAGTTTATTTTTAGTTTATTTTTCGGGTTCTGATCGTCTCACTACATACGTTATGGTTTAAAAAGATTTTTATTAATTGATTCTGAACGGTTCGAATGGCTATGAAATGGGTAACGCTACTGGCTACTACGTAAGACAGAAGTCGCCGGGACCGGGACTGTCCCAACAAACTAACTACAAACTTGGCCGGGTGTAGATGTGACAAAAACTATTCGCATTTTACGAAAAGGACAAATCGTTTTGGCGTCAAATGGAAAATTGCATTTTTAAAACGTGATACAAAATAAATACATTAGTCACCATAAAATTGCCATAAAGTTTTAATGACATTAAAGAAAATAAAAATATTCCGTTTTTTTGACAAACTGTAAAAACAGTTTGTTCACAATTTAAATTATAAAACAAAAGCAGAAGTCACAAATTGACGGTATTAGCTCAACACTTCTGTTGAGTTTCCGTTCAGTGATGACGGCGGTGAATTTGCAATTGAGAAGGTCTGCATTATTGAAGACGGATGGCCCGGGAAGCAGGGGCAGATGAGACGGTCAACTACCTGCAGATTCCCAAGCGAACAATTTCAACCGACTGATTTATGCAACCGATTCAACATGTTTTTATACACAAAAGGCTACTACATAAGACACAGAGCATTAAGGATTTTCGGTTCAACAAAACTTTTTTGTTACTGGGGAAGAATTTTATATTTATTTTCCCTCGTTTTAATGACGGCAAGTGTGTACCACATATCATATTAATGTTCTCGAAATAGAACCACGTTATCTAAATATGCTTGAAACTGTTTAAAACAAATGTACTTGTTTATATAGGGTGTCCGGTGTATAAATTACGGGGGTGGTTCTACATGATAGTAAAATAAAGAAAAATATTTTTTTTTATGGTAAGAAAAAAAGATTTTCGAAAAGAGTTACCTAAATTTTTAAAATTAGTATTTCATATGTACAATATTTTATAGAGTCGCTAAAATAATAAAAATTTAACAGCTAAAATAAAAAAAAACCTACTTCGTCCTCAAATCCAATTTAAGTATTATATAAAAAGGTTGCATAGCCGTTCCTTCTTCCTCGGGATTTGGAATAAGCACAGTTTCAAGACGAGTTTTTATTAAAACGTGACATTTAAAAAAAGAATTTCAAATTCGATTGTTGGAGACCTATTAAGAGATAAGGTCTTATTAATGAATATAATTATTAGCTTCAAACATTTTTTATCGAATGTATGTTATTTAATATTTCTTGTCGATTTTGTTTACTAATTCAACTCTGTGTGGATGAGGGAAGGACTTTGTTATTTACAGACTTGGTGGATACCAATAATTAGAACGCGTGTTCGGTTATAATGTTTATTAACAATTTAGTACGGATTGACTACGTCTATCTTCTGAGCTGTCTGTTGGGTAAAGAGAGCGAGCAGATGCATCCGTCATCTTTTATACCACTATCTGTCATCTCGCTCTTACACCTTCAACAAGCAGGCGTACCACCAAAAACCTTTCTTACAGACTTCTTAATTATAAGTTCGCTGATTGTTCGAACTGGTTATAAGTTTTGAGATTTTTACCGATTCTTAATCAGTGTGGACGTGGGACAGTTTCTTTGATAGAATTCTGCAGAATTCGCTTCTCCACGCCAGATCCAATTATCTGCAAACTTCTGAATAAATCTTGTGCTATCGCGCTACGAATGGCCTTATTATTTCAATTAAGGTTTATCTAAATACTGAACGAAGTAGACATTCCAGGAAAACTTTGTCATTAAAAACATTGTTACCAGAATTTTAAAAAATAATGCCATAAGGACAGACTGGAATGTTTAAGAAAGATGTTATGTTATATTATGTTTTCTTAGAACTTTACCGGCTCTGATAATTTATTTATTGATAATTTATTACGAAGTTGATGTTTTATAAAATGTTGTGATTCAGTATATTTTGTACAATTTCATTTTTGTTTTAACTCTATCGGATGTCATGAAGTGGTTTAGTTTCCGCTCCTAAGATTTGCATTCATTGACTAAAACAAAGGTGAAATTCATATTTAGTATTTAATAAAAATCAAATTAACTTTGAGTATTTAATAAAGTTACTCTCATATACTTATACAGGTTCTTCCTCTACCCTTTTTTTCCATGTTGAACAAAGCGACAAAGTATATGACAGTAAAATTGTTCCAGTTTATTTTCAAATTTGTACGATGTATATTATATTTATAATCTTGTACGGGCCAAGATAAAAAAATTAAAGTCTATCGAACAATTAAAAAAAACAAATTTCGGTTTGTTTGTCCGTCTGTAACTCTGGTTAAATGAACTCTACAACTCGGATATGCTTTAAATTTAATTTTCAAAAGGTAACGCGTTAGTTCGCGTCGCGTACGGGGCAGAAAAAGGGTTCTATCCTCTCTCTGCCTAAGGAAACTTGTGATCACGTTTTGCGCTGCCCCAGAAAAAACACCAGAGAAAAACACAAGGCAGTGATCTTGAGGCAATTTTTTTTGTACATACTTTCACTTTCGTGTGCGTTAGTGTTTGAACTCCTGCCTGTTGTAGGCGCACAAATGAAATATTTTCATTTTAAGATCTTATAATAAAAATCCTCAATAAAAGGATATAATTAAATGAAAAGTAGTGCTTAACTATTATGTAATGGAAAGATGGCAATGTATTGGCTTAAAATGTATTATATAATGGCTAAATATCATGTTAACTGTTGTGTAATGGAAAGACGGCAATGTAGTGGCTAAATATCACGTTAACTATTGTGTAATGGAAATTCGGCAATGTAATGGCTAAATATCATGTTAACTATTGTGTAATCAAAAGACAGTAATGTAATGTCTGAATTTTATGTTAACTATTGTGTAATGGAAAGACGGCAATGTAATGGCTAAATATCATGTTAAGTTCCACCGGGGCGGTAACCCCTTTTCTCCGCGAAACTATGGAAGTCCGTACCACCCTTCAAAAATGCTACCAAATATTGAAAAGAACAAAACACAAACGATTGTTAATGTCATCTATTTTTGTGCCTCTGAAGAACACCTTTTGAATCGTCCGCAGGTGTAACATAAGACAAATAAATTACAAATACAAACCGCGCACTAGCATGAGATTAATCTTTGAGTTTATGTTCTGTTCACAACAAAAAAATCGATTTTAATTAAATGCAATTAATTGCTCAAACGTCGGTCGGTTTGTTTGAAATTTAATTTTAGTTCTCCGTTTAATTAAGTTACATTCCTTTTTTCCAAAAGCTATGTCAAATTCATAATATATATATTTCTCATTACTCAAGAATATTGTTTTAAATATATTAATTCCTTGTACGGACGTTTTCCTTGGAATAAGGCATCAAGTAGCCTCTCGAGATACTCGATATTTTGCAGAGGATTCGCTATCAATCTTCTAAGATGAACGCAAGGCGTATAAATCTCGTATCTTTATTTCATGATTGATTAGTCTTTTACAAATAAAAGAGGCAGATCTTCTCCGTTTATAAGTAGTTTTGAAAACATTAAGAAAGCGCCTTTTATGTGAGACATGGAAGCTTTTTTGTACGGTAAAGAAGCTCAATATATAAAAATAAATAATAAACACTTGAAGCTTGAAATATCACCAGCATCACCGAATAAACAAAAATATACCATTAACAAGAAGTACAATGTGATGGGTTTTCTTTGAAATATCCAGAATAAAATAATGTGATCACACAAAATAATTGAAATAGGAAGACAACACGAAGAAAATTTCCGTGAACGAGACAAAATGAAACGATTTCGTGCTCAGGAAATATCATTTAACATAATTATATGTTATCTCAGATGTTATGAAGACTTTTTCCGCTTTCATTTGTTTGTTTGTTTGTTTTATTTTTATTTTTTTTACTGTACAACAGAACATTCATTCCAGTTACAGTACAATTTAACATAATATCAGCATTTAGGTAAGTGACTCTTCAATAATTGTTTTAGGTCATTTAGAGAACAGTCACTTACATCCAAATTCTTTGCTAGTTCGTTCAACAGCACCACTCCCCTCGTCATACTATGCTTTGCCAGGACGTCGATTTTGCCTTTTGGTACTCTGAATAAGTCATGTTGCTAAGAAAGACGAAGAAAACCTATAAAATAAACTTCCCTAACCAAGAAATCGTGGGCAATGAGTCACAGATGTATACATACATTAAAAAAAACCGATTTTTTTAGTTTTCTCTTTTAAGACCGAAACGTACACGAATCCACCACCCGCTAGTCCTCGGTTTTACGGAGTAAAGCCATTGAAAAAACTATGGTTCTTTTATAAAACAATGGAATATATTATTTCATGTTTTTATTGTTTAAAGGTTTCTGTCAAAAGTAACCTCGATTGTTTTACAATGAATAAACTATAATAAGAAATTAATTTGCAAATACATGGTTTTCCAATAAGAGGTGTTATTTTGAATAACCCGCTATTTCGGTAGATGTTACTTTGAAGTTGTCATTTTTTGACATTTGACAAGTAGAAACTACGCCATTGATAAAAATGGAACGATACACGCTTCAACAACGCATTGAAATTATTAAAATTCACTTGAGTGAATCAAATGAAAATCATCTTGAGTGATGAGGTCCATTTCCACCTCGGTGGCTTCGTCAACAAGCAAAATTGTCGCATTTGGGGCTCGGACCCACAAAAATTATTGTTGAAAAGCCTCTTTATTCTCAACGTGTGACTATTTGGTGCGGTTTATGGTCCGGCGGAGTCATTGGACCTTACTTTTTCGAAAATGAGGCTGGAGCAACAGTTACTGTGAATGGATTGCGCTATCGATAGATAATTAATGATTTTTTATGGCTGGAATTGGATGGTATTGATCTGGACAACGTTTAATTTCAACAAAACGGCGCTACGTGCCACACAAACAACGAAACTATTGATCTTTTACGATTGAATATCAAATTAACACCTCTTATTGGAAAACCCTGTAGAATGAATTCAAAAAATTTAGTCATTGGAAAAACCCAACAAATGTGAAAATATTAAATATCTTGGTGCAACCACTACTCAAAGTTCTACTCGGCCTTTTTCCTTCTACCCCAGCTTACAAATTATTCGGTCTTTAAAGGAATCTTTGAATAAAATCTGTTTTCGTTCTAAAGACACCGTGTTTCTGTTTCAAATTCCGAACGCGTTCCAACAACAAAAATAGGTCGTATGCAAATGGATTCAATTTTATATAAATCAATGTGCACGAAGATTTAATTTAAAATACCCCGAGAGCGTTAAATTAAGGGTAATTTATTTGGGTCCTCTTCATTTGAATAAGTAGAACGCCCTTGCTGATGAAATAACTCAATTCCTATATAAAATTTAGCGTGGAAATGACTCTTACTTAGCGAAAAATTTGTTTTTGAAAAATTACAGTTTTTAATTTTAAATAATACAATATGCACAGTATCAGATTCTCGAAAATTGACCGCTATCATATAAAATATAAATGAATGTTATTCATCCTCATTATTTACTACTTTTTGCCGTTGATATACCACTTTGTTTGTTATTGACGTCAATAATTAACATTAATGTTAAAATTATTTTAAAACTTTCTCAAGGTAAGTAAATATTAATACTTATAGATGTGCTCCATTGACTGATTCCCGGGAGAAGCATATTAATAACAACTACGAAGCCTGCGATGGTTATTGTGATTATTTTATGATCATTCAGGTCAGGAGCCAAAAAGCATACATTTTCGACCTTCAAAGTAATACCTCATTTGTTAAAAACAAATTAAAAATCAAACAACACTTATTTAATAACAAACTTTTTATCTTAATAACCCTTTTTTAGAAATTTATAGTAATCCAATAAGTACAAGAAAACATGGAGCTGGACAACTTAATAATTGGTACGTTCACAAAACTTTTGTTATAACTCCTACTTATAATGCAGTTTGAGAAACCAATCCAGTCCCTAATGAATGGAGGGATGAGAAATGGATTTTGAAGGTGGGAAGTTGGGAATTTAGGAAAAAAAAGTGGTTTCACGAAAGCCAAAGTAAACTAAAACTTAATCTACAACTAAGCAGTTTGTCAACAGGATGTTCATAGTACATGTACAATTAAATGTAAATGTGTATACATAGTATTATTATTAATTATATCAACATACATAGTATTGTTACTACTTATAAAATATTCAGATGATTATTATTGGCACACATAATCTAAAATAACAGGAAATCTATATGCTAATGAATAACAACTATTGTTTTATAGTGATGACTGGTATAAAATATTTCTACTAATGAGCCATATATTTAGCAAATATCTGAAACTATTCGAGAATATACATATTTTTATGTTACTTGACAACAGATTTTGAAATCAATAATCAAACCGGGTAAACGAAAACTCTTGTAAAAGGAAAATTAGTAAATGTCAACAAATTCCCTGAAGTAGTTCGTCAATGTTCATAAGGGTTATAATGGGTTGCTTGGAAGCAATTTTTTTTTAAATAGAGTTTATTTGCAAAATTCAGCATGAATTTTAAACAACATTTTTTACACATAATTATGAATCGATATGTTTTGAATTGATCTCTCCCAAAATCTGGAATAAAGAATTTATTATTATTATAGTGTGATAAGCACCTAGTGCGTACCATATCAATGGTAATATTTCACTGATTGGACCATGGAGTGTGATTCTTTCACCAATATTGACGGATCAGATTTATCCCGCCGCCCCAAGGCCCCATTTGCTTGCGGTCTGATTGCGCCCTAATGAAATAGACAACTACTCGCACTTCCCACAGAGACGGATATTGGACCAGGCCGCCTGGTAGACTTCATTACCCGACACGTTGACCTTTGGATTATACTCGTATTCCTTCCGATGGAATGATTTTTTAATGCTATTAACACACTTCAAGCAGAAAATAATACATAAATTTGAATGATTTTTTTTACCTACTACTCACCAAACCCCAACTATAATAAAAGTATTATAAACTGATGTTGAAGACAGTTTTGGGCCATTTAGTGATGTTTTATGTGTAAAAACGTTCGTTTTTTTTCAAATGTTTCTGGATTTCACCGTTCAACGACGTTTTTGGTCATAATTTAAAATTATGGAGATAATGAATTTAAATATATATTTACAATAAAAACACATAAATTTGTTTTTGACCACTATAGTTTTATTTTCACTCTACCGGTTTCGGAAGAACCCTTCCTTCGTCAGGAGAATATTAAAAACTGATCTACTACACAAAATATTGACATATATATACAAACATGTTAAGTGTTTGAGGGAGGGGTGGACAAAGTGCAAGGGGTAATTACAGGAATTCCAGGAAGAACAGAGCGGTTAATTGGAAATATGTCTAGAATAGGACTAGAAGACAGATTAATTTGGTTATTTATTATACTGGAGTTATTATTGAGGGATTTTCTGATTTCAAGTGCTTCTAAATTATCTAATATTTTGCCTTTGTTACTACGGTGAAGAATTTTAACCCCTGTATCTTTACTAAAAGTATTATCGGTGGAAATGAGATGATTGGCAAACTCCGAAAAATTATTGTTATTTAAACATCTTAAATGTTCCGTGATTCGAATATTTATATTTCTAATTGTCTTACCTATGTAGAACGATGGACAATCATTACAACATAGTTGGTAAATGCCTGAGTGGCTAAATTTGTGATCTTTATCTTTAGTATTTTTAAGTAATTTTCCCAAATTGTTATCAGTATAGAACGCGGGTTTAATGTGGGTAGGCAAATTTTTTGTACAAAGTGAAGAAAAATTGGATATGTATAAGATTTTACGCCATTGAAAGGGATTTATGATTTTATTATTAGTTTCAGGTGTACCAAATAAAAATGTATTCGTCGAAATGAGTTTAAGTTTCTTATTCAGGATTTTATCAATTAAATGTGTCGAGTAACCATTATTTAGAGCAATTTGTTTTATTTTTGACAGTTCAATTTCAAAATTAAAAGCTGATAGTGGGATTTTTACTAAGCGGTGTACCATTGAATGATAGGCAGAATGTTTGTGTGATATCGGGTGGTTTGACGTGTTATGTATAGTTATATCCGTGAATGTCGGTTTGCGATAGATGTTAAATTCAATTCTATTATTTATTGAAGTTAGTGTTAAATCCAGAAAATTAATCGATGCATTACTGCCTACCTCTACAGTGAATTGAATGTTTTTATGAAATGAATTTATAAGAAGAAGGAATTTAGTTAGTTGCCGCTCTGTTCCCGTCCAGATACAAAAAATATCGTCTACATATCGTTTCCAAGTGAGAACATTATTTAAAAGTGATGACTTACAATTAAAAATCTTATTTTCTAAGTTATTCATAAAAATATCTGCCAACAGTGGGCTAGTAGGAGCTCCCATGGGTGGCCCTTGGCTCTGTTGGAAGACGCAGTTGTTATACTGGAAATAATTTTGATTAAGGCACATATTGAATAAACGAGACAGGTCATCAATCATATCTTTGTCTAAATTAGAGGATTTTAACATATCTACAATTATTTCTTTGCAATCAGTAGTTGGAACATTTGGAAATAATTTAATCACATCAAACGAAATTAGCTTAGCATTATTAGGAATAAACAAGTCCTTAACTGAATTTATTAAATCAAATGAGTTTTTAATGGTATATTTGGGGGAAAACACATTAAAATTGTTGAAGACATTAGTGATATGAGAGGCTACTATGAAATTTGGGGAAGCACAGCATGACACGACAGGACGAATAGGTTCATTGATTTTATGTATTTTGAAGAACCCGTACAACTTGGGAATTTTAGGATTAGACTGCAAGAATTTATTCTGGTTAGGATAATCATCTTTACAATTACGTTAAATATATATTTTTTTTAATTAGAAAATTTCATTTTTATATTTAATATTGGAGTCGAATTCAGATATAGAAGCAATGAGATGTTGGATGGAAGGGAGGCAATATTAGAAAAGGTTTGATAAAACAGAGGATATTTGTTTAGAGAGAGAAACCAAAAAATATTTGTTCTCAAGTTCCCACTTCTAAACCAAAGAATGTATAATCTGAGAAGTCAAGCACGTGAATTTTTAAAATGTGGAAGAAACGGAACAATGTTCAATCCTCATTTGGATAAGTGACGAAATTTATTTTATGGAGAAATGGGGGAATTATTGGTTTGTGTTTTTGGTTTTTACTTTCGCTCAAATCATCCAGGATATATTAGGAGTAAGGATATATTACCCATTCTACACGTTTAGTAAAATAGTTTCCTTTTGGTTCAATATTCTTCCTAACACTATTGGTGTGTCTGTCTCTACAAGAAGATAAAATTTGATTTTAAATTAACCCCACATAAGAGGCCCTTAGGAAAATAATTTCCCTCAGGGACTATCTCATCTTTGAAAATGCTATGGTGAGGGTCTTTTTAAGGAAAGGAAGGAGTGAAAGTTCTGGGAAGGAAAAATAAATGAGGTATGGGCAGGAATCTAGGGATCAGTATGTCTAGGTATGATCAGGCGACGTACAGACAGGAGGGGCTGACTCTCCTTGCCGGCCCCACCCCCTGGATCACGGGCGGAACTGAAAAAAGAGGGAACGAAGCCCCACGATCTTCCGTTCTGCCTCTGGAACTCGACGCTTTTCTCCTTGGGGTCTTGGGTTGTCCCCCTTTTCCGCTTACTGTCTTCAAGGCACCACCGAGTACCCAGCTTAAGGACGCGGTAAAAAGGCCTAGTAACTTCGATCGGATTTCCGCTCCGTGTTCCCGGGACTGCTTAACACTGAGGGATGCAGCTTCTCCATTTACTATCTCCTCAGCTTCAGAACATTTACATACGTATATTTTCTTTTGTAAAATTTTTGTTTATTTAGGAGAAGCGGTGCCGGCCGAACATATAAATCACCATTTTTCATTAACCTGTTCCACCAACTCATCATTATGTATTTTTAAAAATTTTCTGTCATTTAACAACTATTATTTCCTTCTTGTATTATGTTTGGCGCTTGCATACCGCCACCTAACCACGTATGCGGAGATATTGGAGGTCAAGAGTCATTTTTTATGAAATTATAGAATCGTTTATACCAAAAAAATAGCTTCCTTGCGAGAGCCACCAAGGGGTGACAATAAGTCACCTATACCGGGACGGGAATGTGGTGGGTCCCTCCAATGTCCAGGTATGACGGACTTATGATCAATCCCACGCGCTGCGGTGCAAGGGTATGGGTCAAGAGAGACCGGTTGGAGAGGTCAAAGGGTCTTTCCAAACCAGCCTCCCCCGATCTGGCATGCCACGCAGCTGGTGGGTAGGCGCACCCCGAACACACCTCACCCGATGAACCTGGGCACCTCTGCGAATTCAACAAACGTAACGAAGCACTTGGGGTGACCGAAGTCAGAGGTGTTGGTTATCCAATAAATTGTTTCCGGGGCGGCGTTACCCTAACCCGCCTCCCAAATTAAAAGGCAGAATTTCGTCACATTGTTTATGCATATACATATTTATAGTTGGGACCTGCACAAAAAGATTGGTATAAAATATTCATATAGAATTATCGGACAGCAATTTTTTTATAGCCATTCCAGTAAGACTAAAAGGTACAACTACCCTTTACGCCAGAATAAATTACATTTTGAATACCATCCATTATCATTAAAAAACTAAAATATAACAAACATTGTCCTGCCGTTGAGCAATACATTATAACAAACCTCGCAGTTTAAGAAACACAAGGTGAAACACCTGTTATGCGTTATAATCACAATAAACTATGTTAAGTTGTTTGCAAACATATGTTTAACCATGAAACATGATGTAGGCTTTTCAAATTTATTTTAATATGTGCTCTGTTTTTCGTTTGACTTGGGCAGGGGTAGGCAGACTTTCAAATCAGAAAAGCCAAGTTGTAGTGTAAATGTAAAATAAATATATACATATTTATTTTCATATACAAACGATTATGTATTATAATTGATAATTTATTACTTTGGTAATATAATCACATAATAAAATAACGGTAATATACAATAGTCGTGTGGTAGAAAAACTGTCGTAATTGTAATGTAATGTTGAAAATATAGTATTTTCGACCACAAGCAATTGGCTTTGAACACAAAATAACTGGTATCAAACATTTAGAATAGTTTAAATTGATATGAAAAATTCAAATCATTTACATTCAGTTTTAAGAATTATAGTGGACCAATGATACCAAAATGAGTGTGATTTCACCACTCTGAGACGATTTTTTTAAATTCCAGATCGAGGAGGTTGGTACAATCACCCGAGTTCCATATAATACATAGAAGTAAAAATACAAAAATTTTAAGATGGAAAATAATAATAAAACATAAAAAAAATTATAATAATAAACAAAATGAAAATAAAGTTAAACTTTTAGACATCTATGACATCAGAAATTGGCCCCATCGTTTGAAAATGGGACCCTGCCAGAAGTCCAGTGCTGCCATCACAGGAGCGTTTTCGCTCGTGGCTAGTCGCGTTCTGTATCTGGTGATCCGTTTTCTGAGTAGGGTAAGAAATCCGGGAACGCGCCCTTCTTCGACCATCTCAGATTATTTCTTAGAGATGCTTTATTGTAGTTGGTCCATAGCTCCACGCTATATAAGCTGGTGCAGTACTTATGTGTTAAAAAGTTGACTTCTTCTTTTAGGCTACACTTAATCTTCGAGAGATTGTATTTGCCCTAAGGCACAGTGATTTTCTCTATCGCTCAATATCCGAATCATCATTTAACTCAGATGTGTCCTAATTACTTGACCTTGGATTTTCTCTTATTCTCGTGTTTTTTAGGCTGGCAGGTAATACGTTTGTATGACCTGCATCCGACTTGAATACCAGCAACACAGATTTAGTACAGGCAGTCCATGTTATGCTCCGCGACATATTATTCTTATATTTCTCTTGATTAATGGTTGGCGACAAAATGACCATATCATATACATACGCAATGTTATTTGCGCTGGTGTTTTCCGGGTGACAACCTACAATTGCCGAGGTGATTTTAAGGTTGTTTGAGGTTCATGTAGACGTTAACAAGAATCGCAGATAAGCTTTCTCCTTGTCTGAAGCTGCTTTCCAAATTCACTGCTGTTGACATTTAATCTTTCCAGATAAATTGGTTCTCTTGTTGATGATTCCAGACTGCCAGAATGTTAACCAATGATGCGGGCATATTCATCTCTTTTAACTTTATTTCCAAAGCAGTGTATCAGATGCCCGATCAAAAGCTTAACATAAGGACGGGTTGTTTCGGAGAATTTGAACAATTCATCAAATTTCAAAGTTCATTTTCAAGTTCTGTGAAATATTTTTTCAAGTTCTGTTTTCATTTCAGTTTTGTCAAGCAACTAGCCTATAATGATATAATAACAACTTGAATAGGACTTGCACAGAACCCGGAAATGAAGGTTGAAATTTGATGAATTGTTCAAATTCTCCGAAACAAACCGTCCTTAGTCTAAAAACATGCATATACCGTTGTTTTTCTTGCCTTATAAACTCTGTTTCAAACTGAATATTGCCATATCTAACAGTTTAGATTTAAAACCAAATGGCTTGTCCGACGTATATACGTACATATATTATTGTGGCAAGAGATATTGGCCTATACTTGAACGTACATATATCTTCTGATCTGGATTATTATAAAGGAACTATAATTGTAAGTGAGAAGTTCCTTGGCATATGCACGTATTGAAGAATTTGTGTAAATGACCTGAATAGAAGCGTGTATATTTTTTCACCGGCATTTGTAACATGTTCAATACTTAGGCTACCATAACCAAGAGATTTTCCAGCTTTCATTCGTTTGACCATATCCTCCGTAACGATTAAGGTTTCGTCCTCATCTTCCCATTGTTTTTCCAAGAAGGTGGGTTCGTTTCTTTCCGATGTTTTCGCATATTAGCAATCTTTTCTGTGCCTGATTCTCCTTCAATATGGGTGGATGTCTGTGCTCTAGATTTTAAGACGTTGTTCTTTTTTTCCGAAATTCTTTAAAATCTCTATCCTCAATTGCACCTGAAATTTTGTCCACTTTTATTAGTTCCGCTGTTTTTCCACTGAATTTCAATTTAAGGCTTGAATTTTCTAATATTTTCTGTTTTCTGCTAAAGGACCCAATCAGGGTTTCCCATTTTCAATCCATTTCATAAGTGCATTGCGTGACGATTCATAATGAATCAATACATTGTCCTTCCATTCCGGAATATGTTTGGCTGTGGTGCTGCCATGTTTGCGACCACTTTCGAAGATGTTTTTTGCGGCAGTTATGTTATCATAACCCATATTTTGTCAAAAGCTGTCCGGTAATAACTCATTTTTTAACACAAATTTTTCGCAGCAACCACGAAAGGCTCTATCCGCAAAAGCTGCTATCATATTGAACATTATATAGAAAATTATTAAAATAAAAATTTTCTATTAATCAACGCAAAACCGTTATTCTGACAGCTTAATTGCATTTGCAGAATAGTAGGCTAAATAATACAATGGTTTAGATTAAATTTGTTTCACACAGTAAATGCGATGTAGTTTAAACGGCAGTTAGAACGGTGTCGCGAGTACGCTATAAGGCGCCCGGCGTGAATTTTCTTTTTATAAAAATCTTTACTTTATTGCGCAACTTTCGGGCATTTTAAATGGCAAAATAATTTCACTGAGATGACAGTCGTGTAAATCGCCATATCAAGTCAGCACTCCCGGCTTATCTCAGCGCCCCAGGCCTTTAGACGAATTTCTTCTCGGTGTACGGCTTCAAGTCATATTGTGTTAGGGAAATAAATCCGCGAATTGAAACTGCGATGCGGCGTTTGATTTAAATGTTAAAATATGGCCCTTGGCGGTATTTACTTTGTTCAAAAATAAGATATGTCTCAATAAATCGTAATTTTTTTTTTATTAAAATTCCATTTTTAATAGAATAATATACCTATTATTATGTACATCTTATGCATGCATATTGCGGTTTACGATGAAAATAGTTCAATAATTATTATTTTTATTGGAATTTTCTTGATTTTGATTTACAGTATTTTGTGATTGTTTTATTTCAAATTCTTACAATTGAGCATCCACTTGCAGATTCATTATAAAACGAAGAAGGACGGAAAAAAATGAGTGGGTATTGTTAATTTATTAAAAATCGCAATTCGCATTCAAATTAATGGTATATTTGGGATTACAGGTCCTTAACGAATGAATGAATAGGTTTCCAGATAAACTTTTATTCAAATACGAATATTCTCGTACTATCGCGATATCCGACTACGTGTTTATAAAAATCCTAATATTTGCGCATTTCGTCATTATATTTTAACAAGGCAAGGTGCAAAATGCAGGTGCATGAACACGTCTTCCGATATATTAGGAATTTACTAAAATTTTATCAGAAAACAGCCCGCAATCCCGTTTTTAACCAGATTTCCAATACTAAGAAGAGATTCTTAGTAAATGAAACAAAGTTTCATCAATTTATAATGAATAACCACAAAGTTATAGCTACTTCAAAATTAGTTTCTAAAAAATTAGCAATTCTAACTTTTCTCCGTATTTGAGAAACATGATTCTTTGAAATCGACTTATTTGTGTTTATGTGCACTGCACTGATGTATTATTGTTAGATGAAATATGAAGCGAAAACATAGGTTCCACTTTTGTACGTCTAATTAGCCGTTTTTGTCTTCAACGCCAGATAACCTGAAACCACAAAATGCGGTCTACTAGCTTTGATTTTCGCGTTTTAATAATGGAACGGAACAGCCAGCGCTTCTAACTGCATAGGTGTATAGTACACTATGCATAAGACATCTCGATAAATCGTTTTATGGAAGATATCAGGAGAGGTATTCATAAAATATCTACAAAATTTTCAATAGTAACTCGTTTTTTCAGGCATATTTGTAAGCTGAACTGAATATTCTTGGGAAATATTTCAAGATTAAGTTTCAAAAATTCATTATTTATACATATTTTTTTATCGATTCTTACGTATTCTAATTCGAAAACCCTGCTGCTGCAGGTTCAAGACAATTCTAAAACAATGAGACTTGATGGAAGTATTCAGGAAGTCAGCAGAATGACAATAGCGTAGAATTCTTCCTGTAACTTCAAAAGGAAGAAGCCTCGTTGATCAACCTAGTTAGTTGAGACAACACAACATGTACAAGCTGTACGAGATACTGGACCTGCATAGAAAGAACAACCGAGGCCAGTGCAGTAGCGCAATGTAGGGATGCCTGGAAACGCATTGAATTGATCAGTTACTCACAACAACGCTCTCGTCTCGGCTGGAAATAGTTTACGCATAAGGTCGGTAGCCGACGACGTAGCGTTGACGAGCTGAACCGATGGTACATATTACCGTGCCTAACCGACTTACGCATGGCATTATTTGCAGCCTTAGAAGGTGCACTTGATAAGTGAAAAAAAACTCATATCAACTCGGTCAGGTGCTCTAATAATTGCGCTACGTCGGCTTACTCAAAACCTACCAAATTATTTAATATGTACTGGTATTTTTGGCTGAATGTTGGAAGGCTGCGGGTTCAATTCCAATCGGCGGTATGTTTTTTTTTTCGGAAGATTTTTATTTTATTTATATAGGTGTTTCAGGTTGATAATTATTGATTAAAAATAATACGTTATCCCTTGTGCTATGTGTAAAATTTTGACTCGTAAACAGTAGTTTATTATTAAAAATAATAATATTTGTCAAGTGCAAATATTTGACCAATAAATTAAGATATAATATGTCTCAACGTCATCTAGTAGGAGATTTAGCATTATCAATGCCTTTCCTACAAAAATAAAGTTGTTTTCAAGTGAAAAAATAAGCAATAAGCAATAATTGTTGAATGAAAAATACCAGTACGTATTGAATAATTTAGCGAATAATATGCCGGCGTAGCGCAATCCGTAGAGCACCCGACCGGCAATCGAAAGGGTGCAGTTCAATTCCTGTCGGCGACCTGTATTTTTATCGGAAGATTTTTTTCAACATATATAGGTGTTTGCTAAAAATTAATATACTATCCTTGGTCCTCTGCATAAAAATCTTGTCTCGTAAACATTAGTTTATCATTCAAAATAATATTATTTTTGTTATCATTGTTTCTTTCACCAAAAGTAACAAAAAAACAGTAATGTAAAATGAGTTCAAGACAGACATTAAATTGTATATTTAATGCCCCAAAAGAATTAAGTTTTTACATTTAACGTAGCCATTTCATATGTAAGCGATGCCTTTATTCAGGAATATTTTGGGAATAGCTCATAAAAATAAGAGAACAAAGCGGTCCAATAAATTTCTGATTACGTGTTTTATTTCACGTTAAAGCTCCGCATCAAATTGAAATCAGAAAATAATATTAACAACATTCGTTTTAATATTCCGAGAATTATGGGAAACCCGTAATTTTCGCGTTAATTGAATCATAAAATATTATTATTGACAATGAAATCCTTTTTGATTTTACAGTATTTTATGATTATTTTACTTTAAATTGCTTACATTTTACCATCCCCTTGCTGATTGATTATAAAACGGATTCTGACTTTGAAATATGATATATCTGACGTAAATATGAAATTGGTCCCAATGATCGAGTGATTTAAGACGCCTGACCCGGTAAGACAAGAGATCCTGAGCTCGATTCCTAGTTGGGACCCAGATATTTTTATTTTTCTGCGTCTTGTTCTATTTCATGTTTCGTTTAGATTTATTAGTATTATGTTCTTTTTCAATTAAATAAATAACAATTAATATTACGTCCTTTCTGATACTAAAATCAATAAACGGTGATCACATTACGACGCGACAGTGAAAGGTACATTTCGATTATATTGAAAGGTTAATTCAAAAGTTCCATGATAACTCAACACAGTGACAATTCAACACACTTTTAAAAAGTGATTAGAAACGATGAAATAAATTTATTTTTTTTAACCTATCCTAACCAAACCTAACCTGCATAACCCAGTAAATAAAGTTTTTGTTTCATCACTTTCCATGACTTTATATAACTTTTCAAAGATGTGATGAATTATCATTGTGATGATTTATCCGGTTACCAATTCAAATACCCATCCCTCAAGCAACCTGTGAAAAATGTTAGCAAATGAGCCAAGCAGCAATCACAATTAATTTCATTTTAATAGAAATAAAACACAAAACGCAGATTTGACAAATTGCCAGAATTTCCCGTATTGTGCGCAAAAAAAGTTACCCTGCTGTGAAAATATGTTCCACTTTTTCTCGGGAACCACAAAAAACGCGAAATTGTCGGACTGTAGGCTTTTTGAAGTGATTAATTACTCTTTGCATTTTGTGTGATGTCTAAAGATAAAAAACTGACACGTTTTACTTTTCACGATATTTATTAAACTCTGTTGTTCACACTGTTAAATGTGTAATTATTTATTCATATATTACGCTTTTTTAGGTGTGATTTACGGATATTTTTGAAAATTTAAACAAACCTAAAGAAAACATGAATATATATGTGTGTGTTTATACAAACAAAAGTTTTTCTACAAAAGAAAGACAAACATGTCCAGGTTATCTGACAATATTCGGAAATCTCCTATTACCATCACACTAAGCAGAAATACAGGCACTGCTCGGTCAACATAATGCATTATTATTGGAACAATATTATCCTTCACATTTTCAATTTTTAAAAATCTTCTTGGGTACCGACTAAATACTAAATTTATTATTTTTATAAGCAATAATTATTAGCCTGAAACACTCATCCACATTGAAAAATCTCCTGATAACAGATACATGACGCCAACGGGACATGAGTGTTTCAGGCTAATAATTATTGCTTATAAAAATAATTGTTACCCTTTGTGCTATGCATAAAAAATCTTGTCTTAAACATTAGTTTACCAAAAAATAATAATTAATATTTGACAAGTTCAAGTATCTTCACCAAAAAATGTAGACAATTTGTCTCGACGCCATCTAGTGAGAGAGTTAGCACTTACAATGCCTTTCTCATATAAAATAAAGTTGGATGTTTTCAGGTGAAAAAATGTAATAAGCAGTAATTGTTGAATGAAACAATAGTATATATTGAATTATTTCGTGGATAAGAGATAAGCCGCCATAGCTCAGTGGTCAGAGCTGTCGACCGGAAATCGTAAGGACACGGGTTCATGTCCCGTTGGCGTCATGTATCTTTTATCAGGATATTTTTCAATGTGGATGAGTGTTTCAGGCTAATAATTATTGCTTATAAAAATAATTGTTACCCTTTGTGCTATGCAAAAAAATCTTGTCTTAAACATTAGTTTACCAAAAAATAATAACTAAATTTAAGTTTACGATTCTTCTTAAGTCAGTTTTTCATTGCTGAGGATCGTGACCCTCACTCCAATTTCCATGGTCGACAAGACTACTCCACTCATGAGTGAAACACTCACGCCAATGATATTTCGTGACTCAAACGCATACGTGACCTTTTTCTGCTTCTTGTACCAAATACTTTGCCAGTGTTTAAAGGTAAGATACATAAGCAGCACATTACGAAATAACTTATAACTTACGATAAAACTAATTAAAATCCATACTTTTTCTATGGAAATAGATGCTTTAGAAACACACTTGTCACACCCAACGCAAACCCACGCTTCCATCGCTGCGCCGATCTGGTCTGTATAGATTGGTGTGGGACGTGTAAGTTCGAGAGGGTGGCCGTCACGCCTATGCGTTTAGAGTTATGTTTATTTTGACAAATTAATTTGACAGTTGATTGAATAGTAGCTAGCTTGACATAAATTACAGATCAATACGAATAAAAATGAATTTGCATCAAACCATAAATAAAGCAGCTCACCATAAGAAGCGGCCTACTGGAGGAGCAGGTGCAAGAGAGACAACAGCATGAAGAATCGCTATGATCGTTACCTAAATATTGTGTTGATATTGAATAAAAATATTATATAATATTATAGTAATTTTCAATATTATTCCCATTGTACCCATAAAATAAATGGCAATTGTACCGTACTGCCAGTCTTTCTCTGGTACCAAGAAATAACTTCCGAAAATGTGTATTTTATATTGATATGTTACATTCTATGATGCTGTGAAGCTCGTCAATTTTCATGTTGCTAAGGACATGAAGAATCGTTCGTCACCAAATTTTAGTTCCTTTACCAGAGCACAGAGCTCTGCGAACGATTGTCTTTGTTTATTTATTTCGTGAACCCAAAGTGTTCTTCTCACTTTTTTTTTTATTTTTGCGACATGAAAAAGCTACGAATTGCTTATGCTGCCAAGTGAAACATAAAAGTCAATCGTGAAACCTGTGTTCAACTCCCAGATGTGACCAATATTTTTTTTTGATTTTTAATCGATGATATTATTTTCAATATTTACATAATTATTGTACTACCCTGGATTTGATTTGAATAGTGTTTTTCATGTAAACTAACATCCAATCATATAAAAAAGACATATAAGTACTCTCGATAACTGAGCAACACGCCACTAGTAATTTTGCACCTAGACACTGTTTAACCCACAGACATATGAATATATAGACTAGAAATTAAAGGTGAGGGGTAAAATCAACTGTTAAAGAACGAAGGGGGTAAAGCTGACTGTGATTCGTCAATAAATCAATCTGACAGTATATAGGCATCTCGCATTTTAATATCACCATTTAGTTCTTAAAAGTAAAATCTGCTTTTGAATGAATAGACATTTTTACATGGGAGTGCAAATTACTCGCCACGTTATGAACAAATTTGCGAAGCCCAAATTCGGCAAAAAAATATTCTTCTATTTTCAGAGTCGAATATTTTGTTTACGTATTTAGTTAAGACACTTTTATAAGTGTTCATAATTTACTTCCCAGTAACAACGATGCGCACACTTGGGAATCGCTACATTCGACCAATGTTGGAGGGTTGTCACAACCGCTATGTTCCTATTAATAATAAAATATTGAAATCTTTAAGAAAGAAAAGTAAAAGAACTAAAAAAACAAATGAAATTATATACACACAGTTTTTACCAGCGATTGCTAAGAGTATTTGGAGTAAAAATTTGGACATCATTTTGCCTTCCGATGACATTTTTTCAATTAAAAACAAAAAACATGATTTTCTATCACACATCGCCACTTGGTTTAACCTAGCGCATTACGTGATATGCACTCCTTCTCGTTCCAGAAGTACCGTACATACGAAACAAGCGCGTACCTAACACGTGGTACCTAAAGCGCAAAAGGCAAAGGCACATCCCTGATTCTTATACAAACGGCTTTGTATTTTTCGTCCAGATGTATCTCGATGTGATAATATGTGTTTCTACAACTGATCCATATTAAACGATGTGAATAACCTTAAAATAAAGTAAAATAATTCTTACATATGGAATGTAATACGACAATTGGATTTATTCTCTTTTTCACATCTATTTTTACAAGTTTTCATATCACAAGCCACCATTTTGCCGTGTTATTTCGTAAAATGCCTCGACCATAGCTCGACGCTAGTTCGAACAAGAATGATGACGTCACATTCTCAAGATTCACGGGAAGCCATACGCGAGCCCAGCCGGCTCCAATGGAACCGGTATGGGAAGTGGGGAATAATACGCTTTTAATCAATTAAGGCAGGTCTACTAATATTCATATGTCAATGGTTTAACCACTTTTAGGCCACTTTGTATCCGTTATTGCAATATCTTCGACGTGGTTATAAATAATGGTTTATCTAGTTGATTTCTAATACTGTCTAAAAGGCAATTGTATATTGAGAAAGGTGTCAGCTTATCTTTGTGTTGTGATAATAACCTTTGATAATAATATGTTATACTTAAAATGTTGATTATTTGAATATCATGTAATATGTTGGTTTGTCTACACATATGCATTATTGTTAATTGGGTAAAAACTACAGTAGCAATTTCGAATAATAATTATAATTATATACCAGTTGTATCTCTACCATTGTTATAAATTGTTAGCAGGTATTCATTTTTTATTAGATTGAATATAATATAATTTTATGTTTGAATCTTTATTTTTTTTATTTTTTTATATTTACTCCACACAGGAGGCCCTGAAGAAAATAATTTCCCTCAGGGCCTATGTCATCTTTGGGGATGCTGTGTGGAGGGTCTTTTTGTGGAGAGGAAGGAGTGAACATGGGTCTTGAAGAGTCCCATGTTGTAGGAGGGAGGAAACACAGAGGCCGGCAGTTCGTTCCACAGCCGAGCTGTTGAACTTAAGAACGAATCGTAGAAGCGACCCGTTCTCATGTGACAAGTGTCAACTGTGTACAAATGTTGGGCGCGCGTTTGGCGTGTATCCCGACTACGCACCGGTGCCGAAGGGATCAATGAATCGGTACAAAAGGGAAAATAATTTGTAAAGAAACATGTGCGAACTCATTTTTCTTTTTGAAAAATTTCACTGCCTTGTTTTTTTTCTTGAATCGGTTCTTTAAAAATCATTTAAAAAGCTCTTAATCCATTTAAATTAATGTTTCCATTTCTATTGTTCCGCCCAACAAAAGCTTTGTGTAGCATTTCTACAGTGGGATAGCGTTTTTCATTCAAGTGCTAACTTGGAAGTTGAAGCTCTCTCGCGTAAATAAATCCACCGAGCTTTACAAAATTCATTTCAAACTCAAATGCAAATATGCGCTTTTGTCATTTATGCTTCGCTCAGATCCTCTGAAAGTTTCTAGTATTGTATTATTATGCCGGAACCAACTAACAAACTGAAATTCTAACCATATCGTCCTTTTTCTGCAAGGTTAGACAAGGATTCATGATTTATACAAACTAAGCAGAGAGTAGCGAAAATTATACTAATGAATTAGTATTAAGTTTCTTCGTAAAGATTACTAAATTAAAAAAAAAAACAGACCATTTTACAAAATTACTATTGTTTCGATAGGAAATTCCCTTATTTTGAAACATTCTTTATAAAATATCCATGTTTCCGTTTAAGGTTGCAATATTACGTTCCATGTAGGACGTTCATTGTTTTTGTTTAAATTATAATGAAAAGAAAACAAAGGTATTGTGCAACGATAACTTTCCTGTATATAATTGGGTAATGACACGAAACAATACAATCGGAGAGTGGTATATCTTACAAACGAATTCTTCTTCGTTTCCTTGCATGGATTATGGCACGCCAAATACCTAACTCTATTCTGGTAAACAGTTCCAACTTTATTCATAATTATACGTCTTACTATTCACACTTGAAGAGAAAATAGGAGAGTTGTAAATCTTATAAACGAATTCATCCTCGTTTCCCCGCATGAATAGGATGATACGCCACATACATAATTCTATACTGGAAAACATTTCTAACTAACTATTCACACTGACAAGAAATGGTTTAAGTTTTTGTTTATCTTGACAATGTCATGTATTCAAGGGTACCCATAGATATTTTCTCCATTTTACTTGTCCATTGTTATATATACTCGTACATCGTGTCCCACTCTCATACTGTGAAACTTTGAAGGGTTCATTCATAAAAAATGTCATGTTAGCTTTTGTTTTTTTTTTTGTTAAATACGGCGGCATTGTTTGTCCACTACCACCAACGTTCGTGTGAACACTGGCGAAACCTTTTCCTTCCAATAATTTTTGAATATCTTCAAAAGATTTGAAAAAAGAACAAAGATCTTCGAGTCCTGCCAACCGGTTTCCTGGCCACAAAAATATCCACCGTTCTACACTTCCTATTAACCAACCATTTCCAACCCCCCCCTCCTCCTCCTTTCAAATCTCTAAGTACGTTGTATGTACGTATAATATAATGTATAATATGTATGTATTGTAAGTACGTTAAAATAGGAACCAATGCGGTGTTTTTCACTTGTCCTTTCAATAAATGTATAGTTCACGGGTAGTTTGATTAAGGACGAGATTGATACCCGAGGGATAGAAGGCATGAAGGCGCAGGAGACGGATGGATGACATCAATAGGCGTATAACAGGCGGCCTTTTCCGTAATCCATACCACAAATATCCTATTATAGACAAATGTTCGCAGCTTTACTTGAAATTTCACTAGGCAGTCGTTTCAATCATTTGTCATACTTTTTGTTTTAATGTTTTATAGTTTTAGGAATTCTTCGGTCGATATTCATAAAAATACGAAATTTTCAAAATAAAATGGTTGATATACGATATTGTATGTATAATATAAATATTTGTGTTAATCAATTGTTGGAAAAATTATTCAAACTGTTTTACATTTTATACGTTTAATATTCTTACAAACAATCAGCACAAAGCTTGCAAGGTTCGAATCTTTGTTCAATATTATATCACGTGGTGGTTAAATGATACCTACTCGTAGTACTATCGACTGACTTTAGATTATATAAATTCAATCAAAAATTCAAATTAGTAAGCATGATGATAAGAGGTAGGTATGTATCATTTATTCACTACAGTACTGTTCCGTTAGTTAGAAATGAAAGATCCACATCTTTATCACTAATTTATGGATTGTAACGAGAATAAATGATGCAAATGTGAATGGTAGCAGAAGTCGAGGGCGCCCGAGGAAGACATAGCACGACCAAGTGAATCAGATACTTGAGTCGGGCCATGTGAAGAGTCAGAATAATATAAGAGTATGTATGAATGTGAATGAGGCAATGAGTGTGTGCCAAGACCGAGTTGTTTGGCGGTCCGTCCTCTCTGCCTACTCCTGTGGGGAAACGGCGTGATGGTTAGTGAGTTAGTTATTTAGCTATCCATCTTATGAGACAAAAAATACTTTTTATGGGACAACTCTTCTGAGGTGTCTCATAAAAAATTCCATTATTTCATTAGGGATTCCCGGATATTTTGTATTTACGAAATGTAAAAACACTGTAAATTTTTTCTCTCCCTATAATAATTTCTAATAAATGCAGGATTTCTTTACAAATCTAACACCAAACGAACATTACGTGATATGCATTAAGCTGAAAAAATGCATCTATAAAATACTTCAAATGTAGGTCGTTATAAATATAATACAAACGATAAAATATTATAATAATATTATGGCAATGAAATTTCTCACCTTCCTTCCAACAATTTCAATTACTTATGGAAATGTTTTTCTGAAAGTTTAAAAAAATTGATTTTAGAAAAAATTATTTCGAAGAAAACGATAGATACCGTTACTTACATGTTATCAGAAACATCATTTGGAAGCGTAGGCACCCTTATAAAACAGAACACATGCAAAATATCAATCATAGCGTGCACGAAGAAAGCGCCACAGGCTAGTGTTTTTCTAGATCCAAGGTCAAACTCATAACAAATACGGTTGAAAATCAAACAAAATGTAGTCAAGAAAATTTTTGGATTTTGTAAAACGGAATCTTTTAAATACAGGGTTTTCCAATAATAGGTGTTATTTTGATATTCAGTCGTATAAGATCAATAGTTGTGTTGCTTGTGTGGCACGTAGCGCCGTCTTGTTGAAAGTAAACGTTGTCCAGATCAATACCATCCAATTGCGGCCATAAAAAATCATTAATCATCTCTCGATAGCGATCCATTCACCATAACTGTTGTTCCAGCTTCATTTTCGAAAAAGTAAGGTCCGATGACTCCGTCGGATAATAAACCACACTAAACAGTCACTCTTTGAGGATAAAGAGGCTTTTCAAAAATAACTCTTGGGTTTTCTCAGCCTCAGATGCGACAATTTTTCTTGTTGAAGCCACCGAGGTGGAAATGGGCCTCATCACTCAAGATGATTTGCATTTGATTCACTCACGTGAATTTTAATTATTTCAATGCGTTGTTGAAGCGTGTATCGTTCCATTTTTATTAATGACGTAGTTTCTACTTGTCAAATGTCAGAAAATGACATATTCAAAAGTAACATCTACCGAAATAGCGGGCTATTCAAAATAACACCTCTTATTGGAAAACCCTATATATCAAACATAGTTCTCAACAAAAAGCGCTGCGCTGCGAAGGTGAAATTTTTTCTACAATTAACGACGAACCGCGATATTCTGTCTTTAGAATATGTAGTATATGAAGAGAACCTTTTGATATTAGGCATTACCTTTAATACTTGATTTAAAGAACACAAACGATCGTTTTTTTTCGATAAATACAATTAAAATATAGTCACAATTTAACAAACATTTCCTAGATAAAAATCACTCACTCAATGAGTCTACCCCGTTACATGTACAAAATAAAGGCCGTAAACTCAATATTTTAGAGCAGTTGGAAATGATTGAATATTTTATGACATTATGTCATCGCTTTTGCCCTACGTTAAAACAATAGGGTTGAAATTTGTCAATCAAGCAGTAACAATAATTCCGCGTTCTTCATGTATGTATTGCTTATAGTCAACAAATTATCCATCTGTCTACAACATAAATGCCAAAGCACAATGACATTTGATGCTATTTGCAAAAATTATGGCACATTCACATTATGACTACTTTTGCCCCAACTTGGAGTTTTAAATTGACTGATGAGTTAGTGGATGCAGTCTGTTTGACAAATTATAAATTGTAGTTAATTATATTTAGAAGTAGGACAGAGCATTGGAAATGTGTACGGCGCCTTTGAGGTGATTTTTCACAAAAACGGCGCCATACAAATCATCCAAATATTATTATTATTTAATATGACAAAGTAGGTTTATAAAGACATCGTATTATAAAAGCTATAACAAGTAAGTGATTCCAAATGGAGTAAATTTTTTAAAGCTGTGACTCCATTATTCGGACTTGATTATTGAATGATGTCTACTCTGACCTCAGAAAAAAATGACTATTTAACCTCTACTTCTAGTATTTGTTGAGTTATTGGAATAGGAGAACAAGATCCACGCGCCTTTACAAGTCTGACCGTAGCCAGGAGAACATAAAGTTCTGCGCTCTATAATGTGATGGATTTTGACAGTCGTTCGCCACGACATAGTTTTAAAAGTACTAGGTTGGTAGGTATATGATGAAGTCACTTGAAAAAATCAAATTGGTTTAAACACAGCTAGCCACACAACAGTTGAGCCACATTTAATTTACATATAGTTACACTAAGTTCGATATGAAATACAACTACATTTTAAAAGCAACGCGCAACGGTCCGAAATTAGTTTTTCGGCATCCTTCCCAACAGAGAGAATAATTAATAATGCTAAAAATTTGTCCAAAACCCATAATGTGCTCATTAAAAAAGCATAATGCTTGTAAATTCATGCCCAGCGCACGTGCATAAAAGTGCTTCGAAGTAACCATATATTAAGAAGATAATTAAAATTTTGACATTATCATGTGGACCGCAAATTTAACGCTCAAAGATTTTTCATCATTTCGTATTTTTATTTAAATTAATTAATTTCTTAATTAGAGCGTAATTAAAAACTTTTGTGCATATTAATTTCAAAGAATTAAGTTTTAACGTGATTTCATGACCTTTAACAATTTTCAATCTAATTAAACTTTATTTATTTCTCGTCACAAAACCTCATCATTATATGAACTTGTTATATAATACATTCATAATTTAAGTTATAAATTGCAGAACATAAGAGCCAGTGCGACTATGACATTCCAATTTTAGAAATGTCGAGAAGATAAGCTAGTAGGGGAAGAAGATGAGAAGATCAAGGGTGGAAAGTACCTACCTACATCGAAATTTAATCTGGCAGGTCAATAAGCATAGCACAAGTCTTTTGCGTTCCATTACAAGGGCGATACTGAGTGAAACTTCCACTAAGAAACGAGGAACAAAAAAGCACCTTTTTATTAAATTCTGTTGAGAAAACAACTTTTGAAGTTTGAAACAAATGTTTGTTTTTGTCGAGAGCATATTAGTTTACCGCTCCATCCCAAATGTTGTCGTACAAAGCAAAAGATGTTTCCAGCGATTTTGAAAAAAAGAACCTGCTTTAATTCGATTAAATTTTATTTTTGAAAACACATTTTATTATTCTGGACCAAGTTAGGTCTTCCAACTTTGCCATAAAGTCCCCATCTAATCATTTATTTTTATTTTTAGTAGGTAGGTTTTATATTTTAAAATCCTGTATAGTAAAATAATCTACTCTGCTGCATTTCCTAGCCTCGTAAAGTGTCTCGGGGGTGAGAAAGTTTTCTAATAAAAGCTGGGGGTCGCCAAGTTAAATAGGTACAGATAGCAATTTGAAACGATCGTGGTGAAAAGTTAAACGAGCCAACTATGACACGAGTTGATCGCTCTATCTAGTGGAAGCTTTTCATTCATTTATGTACAAGCATTATTGAATATTACGTAAATAACTTACCAAACTCGTATTGGATATTGCAGTTAATTACTGTCATGCATTGCGTTTCTAATCACTTGTTTTATTTTCAAGTGTATCAAATGATAAAATTGTTATCATTATGAATGTTTACTGTTTTGTGTTTTTTTTACATTTGGTTGATAATTGTGATTGAATAATAAAGATGAGTCAAAAACCAACCTATACTAATGCCAATTATAATAGTCTATTTGTAATGATTCTTAAGTTAGTGTTCCTCATTTAATGCATTATTTTTGTGTGCTTAAGTAATTAGCCGTCCACAACATAAAGATTTTTTTCACGAGATGCTGTTGCCTAATTTATGAGATTGTAATTATAAGTAGGAACGTTAAAATTTATTATTTTTTTTAATGATAAACTAATGTTTATAAAACAAGGCTTCTTATGCATAGCACAAAGAATAACAAATTATTTTAAGCAATAATAAAAATGTGTCGATACCATTTAGTGGAAAATTTAGCACAAGCAATGCCTTTCCAACAATATATAATTAGTTGTATAGAGATGAAAAAATATAATAAGCAGTAATTGTTGAAGTAATAGTACATATTGAATTATTTGGCGTGTTGGAAATAAGCCGACGTAGCTTAGTGGTCCAGAGCACCTGAACGGACATCAGAAGGTGCGGATTCAATTTCCATCGGCGGAATTTATTTTTACTCGGGAGATATTTTCAATTTGTATGGATATTTCAGGCAACTAATTATTGTTTATAAAAATTTAGGAACGTTAAAGATACTGTAATGCTAATAACAGGTTGGTACGGCTTGTTGGAAATCCGAAAAATCTGTTTTGTTATTTCCTGGGAAAATCAAATGAAAATCTTGGATTCTCACGGAAAATGACGTTAATCGTAAAAACTTTTCTGGCGCTACAAATGTACATATATACTTTGAAAGACGCATGTTGTTATTTAACAATCGCTGTTACCAGTATAAGAGTTTCGATAAAATATAAAGTGACCTAAATTCTTGCATTGGCAGGCAATACGCCCTTTAGAATTAAAGCCGGTTTAACAGAGAAGCGCTATTACATTTTTTCATCTGGACTACCGATGATATCGCAAAACAATTCAAACAATTACTTAAATAGCACTACATTATTATTCACGTTTACATTAAAGTTTAGCATTCCCAATACAAACCCGACTGAGCAGATCCACGAGTATTAGGAAGGCGACACATTACGCTATACGCATCATGGTTTGGTGTATTTCAAAATATCGCTCGCATACACTACCAATGCGAATGTATGCTACGAAAATATAGCGCACTTATAGCGTTGTCTGTCACAGGCTTTAACCATAATCTTTCAGAAGGAAATATCTCAAGAATTTATTTCATCCTTTTTTGCGGTAACGGCAAGTCTCAATCATCTCATTTAATGTCCAGAACATCATCCACATTCAAGCCTGTTTCTGACAAGTGAATATAATTATATAAATGTCTTGAGAACTTCACATTCATGAAAGCTCTGGCGCTACCTACGCACAACAAATTCTAGCTTTTAAACCGCATTATCGCAATTATTTATGGCCTAAGATTAATACACTTCAGTTTGTATTGCATTTATTTTGCTTATTGTCACTAATATAATATTTGTTTGTTATTTCCATGCTTTATGGTATATATTCTTTTAATGTTATATTGCAGTTGGTCTTATGACTTAATTCTTAATCAAATTTTAACGTGTAACTCTAACCATTTATGTCATATTCATTACTAACATAACTGATAACATGAGCAGCCACGATATAGAGCGTTCAAGTAAATACATATACACGGAGAACAATTACTGCCTCAAAATAATACTAATTTATTAAAAATCTCTTCATATTATACGCAATCCGGTTTAAAAAAACCTGATTCAGGCCATTAACTAATGAATTGATAGGTTTCTTAAACTTCTAATGAATTACCAATGTATTAAGCCATTTCTAGCAACGTTTTAATTCTTGATTGAATGGTTGTCCTACACCACGGCGTTTCTGAGAGTATTTTTCACTCTGGAACGTGCCGCAAGCACACAAAATATTTTTTTTAATGAGTAAATTCGTAAATAAAAAAATTAATCGAATACAATTTACTTGCTAATCGAAAGCCTTCCCCCTCGATCACGGAGGCCGTTATAAAAATCCCAGCATTTTAGAATCATATATTCAACGCAAATCAAATTCATATACAAACGCAGGTACATGAGCATGTGTTTTGATAGTGTTACAAATTTATTGAAAATTTATCAGGAAACAGCTTGCAATCCCATTTTAACCGCATTAACAATAATTTGAAAAAAATCTTAATTAATTAGCAATATTCATTTTTCTACGAGCAGAGACACAGATCACGAAGTAGACCTAGATATATGATACTCTAAATAAGCCGTCTTACAAATAAATAAATTTTAAATGAATACGCATAACGAAAATGAAACATTTACGTTTATTCCTCATTGAAAAATAAACCAATCATTTTCAGCATTCAAAGATATAACTTATGAGTTATGAGATCAAAGAAAGACAAACATAACCAAATAAACCGGTAAGCGTTGTGTCAATGTAGAAATTGAAGGTCTATCCTTTGAGCCTACCAAAAAATGCCTTAAACATGAGGAAGATTTTCCACTTTTCAAATAAATAAAACGAAAATCTAAATACACGTATTCAGAAAAGTGCCCCAACTTCTAAAAGCAATTGTGCGTGTTCAGGGAATTTATTATATTTTATTCTGAATACTTTTTAATCATAAAAAATCACCTTAAAGTTTCTTCTTACAGTTGTTTCCTTTGAATAAAAATGTTAGATTCGTGATAGCACATGATATTTTCAGATAATATTACAATTTTTGCAGTGAAAGTACTACAATAATGTGTTTTCGGATCGACATAGTCGGGATTGATATTTTTCTAAGGACGGGTTGTTTTACAGTAATTTTAAATTATGATTGTCATAAAATGGCCACTAAGCGCCATTTTGTTTATTGAAGGTTAAAAGTTCTCCGTTAATACTGATTGTAAGTCCGTTTCAGATTTTTGAACTAATTGTGATTAGTAGAAGAGGACAACTAGGTTCCAGAGAGGAAGATACGATCAGTATCGAATTGAAACGTTGCTTGAAATGGCTTTAGCCGTATTTAGTGATCACATCTTTATAGCCAGGTAATCTCCCACCTTCCTCTTCTCCATCTTCTTCCTCTCCCAACTTTTTTCAGCCTTACAACATACCCCAATTGGGAGCAGTCAGGACTCTTGTGCGGTATTCACATAAAAAACTTTCAAGAGTAAATAAAATAAAATGGCGTTGACCATTTGATGACAATGTTACGATTGAATGTCTGTGAAACAACCTTCCCTCAGTGCTTCAACGAATTGTATGTTTATTTATTAAATACAACTGTTACAACTTTACACGTAACACTACTCTCGTCGAATATAATAAAATTTTATTGTTAAATGTGTGAACGGGGTAATACTTCAAGGGGATGATTGGACAATGGATAGTAAAAAGACTTGTTTTGAAGATATTGGTAAATTATTTTACCCTTTCACACTCAGTGGCATTCCTCTGGAAGATGAAACATCAATTTCATTGAAGGCGTAATATTACAATTCCCACAAAAATCAATTTGATTAAAAGCAATTACAATTAATAACAATTCCTTAAAAAAATAAATTTGATTGAAAACGTAATATTACAATTCCTAGATAAATCAATTTGATTGAAAGCGTAATCTTACAATACCTACAAAAATCAATTTGATTGAATGCGTAATATTACAATTCCTAAAAACATATATGATGATTCACATCACATCGGATTAAAAATATTATGTATCCTTTACCAAAAAAATTAACCTCATGTTTCGGGTTATATAAAATGCATTATTTTAACAAATTTTATATAACACACTGTGTTCTAAATACATTGAAAATAATACATTAAAAAATACCTACATAATAATCTATTTAAATAAAAATTAAATAAATAAGCAATTTTAAATTAACGTATAATTTATGGAGAGAGAAGAAGAAGCTAACATTTAGATTTATAAACACATTAATATATATTATATAAGCAAACTAATGAAAAGGCTAGCCATTGAAAGAAAATGTATATATGAACGGGCCGCTAAATATATCTTATGTATCTTCACTATATTAATTCATTTTAGCATGGGCATTTAAACAAAATAACTATTCAAATGAAGAATTATTCATAAAAAAAATAATTTCCTTATCAACTTCATCGCTTATCGGTTATAATTTATTCGTCAGGTCCAATTTTTATTTTTGATAGTTTATTTATTTTGAATAATCTGACTATGAGTCAGATTATTGAACGCAGAAATATTTCGCATCACGAATGAATGCACTGACAATAGAAATAAGTGTGTTTAATTTGTTCGTTTTCTATAAAAAAGCTTTTAATTTTTTTTCTTTAGTGATAAGTTTGTTGGTTGTTTTTTTTTAGTTTATTTTAATTAGTTGTAAGAGGTCTTTGGTTATCCAATACGGATGACGTTTATTGTTCATTTGATTTATTAGGTAGCTTACAAAGTTGTTGAGAATTTAACATCGCGTCATCATTTGCGTCGATATCAAAGGGATTCGTACGAAGACGTTATGGATGAAGTATTAATTTATATGTGAAGGACATCAAGAGGTTGGTCAGATATTGCACCATTGCAGTTGGTTAATGAGTACGTTAGTGTGATATCGGAGAGTAGGTTATCTACGTGATCTTTTACACTAGACTACTCGTTTAAGCCTGTGTGCTATATTTTCGGGGCTTGGCCTATTTCAGCGCATCACTTGCCATTCATTCCCATTGGCAGTGTATGGCGAGCGATGTGCCGAAATAGATCACGCCATGACGCGTACAGCATAATGAGAAACCGACATTATGGAAGTATTCATTCAAAGTTTTTTTTTCATTGATTTGAAAGAGTTCTAACCTTCATTGTGAGCGAAGTACCTGAATAAATCATTATTGAAGTTGTCAACGTCACGTAAAACTCCTTACATGTAAATATTAGAATGCAGTACTTTCACTCAAATTACACAAGAAAACATTTTATTACCCGATAAAAGATCTTGTCGCAAGAATTCCTGAAAATGAGTTTTTGTTGATAGATTTCATTCATTTTGTTCCCTGGGAACTTTACGGTCAGCCAGTATATTCTGTCTGAGAATCAAATGGCTGGGATATGAAATAAACTGCACATCAGTACTGAAGAGAATTGTTGCTGGTATATTTCAATATTTTTCACAATCTTTGTCGACAGGAAAAATAATATTACGTGTTCCAAAGAATAAAATATATTTTTTTAAATCAGTCAAAAATTTTAAGAATTTAAAAAAAAATTGTAACTATATACATGTGTGACAAACTTGGAACTATAATATACATAAGTTGTGTTGGAAAAAACTTTTAAATTATAAAACTGATCTTTTCTATTCCAAACAAGAGATTACTTGACGATTATTTGTATTCATACCAAAAACATTTCACAGAATTTGAACAATTCATCAAATTTAAAAGATGATTTTCAAGTTCTGTGGTGGTTCTATTCAAGTTCTGTGATAATTTCAGTTTTTTGAATCTCCTGGCCAATAATGATATAATAATAGAACTTAAATAGAATCTTCACAGAACTTGAAAACAACTTTGAAATTTGATTAATTGTTCAAATTCCGTGAAACAACCCATCCTTAGCTTTAATCATGGCGATTCAAGTTTCGAAGTTGCAATCCGTGATTTTTCACGGGTAACAATTATTATTACAATATAAGTTCCTGTGTAATATCGGATATAATGAGACGAGGGATGGTTCAACGCTATGTAGGGTACCCTTCTGCGTAGCGCTAGTATAAACTGTGCGCCTCAAGTTTAGGTTGATACGTATAAAATTCAATTAGCCTCTACTTTCTTTATGTGGAAGCACAATGAAACAAAACATGATTAAGTGAAATCAATTGAAAACTTAGATATATTTAAATTACTAAATATTTTCTCATAATTATTGAAAAAGATTTATTTACGGAGTGCCTAAACAACGAAAATCGGTCGAGCATTCCAAAGGAAACTATTATGATAAGTGATCGGCTCGAATTCATTAAAAAGGTTGTGTATTTTTGTATGAGAACGTCCAAAGGGTAGGCAGGAAAACAAATGTGTCGATTTTTCTTCACATCAATTTACCATAATAAACTACATTAAGCAAAAGCGGCTGATTTCCCTTTGGCTTAAGGTACTTCTATACCTATCAGTTCTTACAAAACTAGTGATCCTCGATAATCACAGAAATAGAGAAATAAGATACAGGGAAATAAGACCCTTAATCTGTCGGTACTTGTACACTTATTGGTTTCCACAACACCACTGAAGATACTGGGGGTATCTGATCTTTTAAACTAAAAAACACAAAGAAGACATACATTAAGAGAGTTGACCTTATTAGGACCTTGCCTGGCTTGTGAATTATATTTTTCATAAAACTAATATTTCAAATTTAAAAGGACGTGACATTATCAGTAGAAATATATTAACAGTGAATCTTAGAAATGCATTTGCATTTTGCAAATTTTATTTGAGTATTATTATTTTTTTTTTTTATAGTGAATACCTCACAAGAGTCCCAACTGCTCCCGTCTGGAGCCAGTGAGACTATGGCATCCCCAATTGGGGGATGTTGTGAGGCTGAAGGTAAGTGGGGAAGGGAAAGAGGAAGGTGGGGAAGTACCTGGCTATTCAGATCTAGTCACTAAACACGGCTAAAGCCATTTGGAGCAACGTTACAATTCTGAATGGTGGTCTTACACCAGGGCGATACTGGTAGTATCTTCCACTCTGGAACGTGCCACAAATATATACTATATATTATTTTAATTAATTAATTGTGAAATAACACAAATCAATCAAATAAAATTTATTTGCGCACGCCGGGTTCGAACCCGCAACCTTCGGAATGGCAGTCCAATGCGTTACCACTGTTCAATATTAGCGTTGCCCTTGTTCCAAAAGTAACAATTATTACACTCCGGTTGGAGTAAAAAGTTGGACACTTTCTTGTTTATAGCAATACATTTTAGGAGATTTTAAAATAAACAAGGGTTTCGGGAATTAGGTAGATGGTTAAAATTGCTGGTCAATGCAAATTTACCTAAATAATAAATTTACAATGAGCACGTATTTCTAAAATTCATTACATAGTTGGAAGACATTATGTATATTGAAATACTAGGCCGTTAGATAAATTATCTTATTTTAAAGATTGGACCTTGTTTGCAAATGTGTGAGGAAATACGGGATTTTCTAATAAGAGGTGTTATTTTGATATTCAATCGTAAAAGATCAATGGTTTCGTTGCTTGTGTGGCACGTAGCGCCGTATTGTTGAAAATAAACGTTGTCCAGATCAATACCATCCAATTCCGGCCATAAAAAATCATTAATCATCTCTCGATAGCGCAATCCATTCACCGTAACTGTTGCTCCAGCCTCATTTTCGAAAAAGTAAGGTCCAATGACTCCGCCGGACCATAAACCGCACTAAACAGTCACACGTCGAGGAAAGAAAGGCTTTTCAAAAATAACTCAGATGCGACAATTTTGCTCGTTGACGAAGCTACCGAGGTGGAAATGGGCCTCATCACTCAAGATGATTTGCATTTGATTCACTCAAGTGAATTTTAATAATTTCAATGCGTTGTTAAAGCGTGTATCATTCCATTTTTATGAATGGCGTAGTTTCTACTTGTCAAATGTCAAAAAATGATAGCTTCAAAAGTAAAATCTACCGAAATAGCGGACTATTCAAAACAACACCTCTTATTGGAAAACCCTGTACTATGTTATGATAACTATAAAGTTGACGATGATGAGAAAATATGGATTTTATGATATAGATATATATTTAATCACCATGTAATATATATTTTTAATCATTTGAGTAAAAACAGTATTTAACCACTAGAGTGATTTTTCGTCATATTTTGCCATTTTGCAAAAACGTTTTGAGAGATCGCTTGTCCTATTGAGCTTTTTTTATAGAAACTAAAAATATGGAATAAACGGAGAAATCTAGGTGAATTCATTGGCTTTTAACAGCAGTAAGCAGTTTTCATTGTTTTCATATTAATATTTTGAGGAATGGTATTAATCAAGTAATATGAAACCAATCAAGTGGTTTTATAATTACTTAATATTGTATCCACACTACAACTCCTAAATTTTGATGATATGTAAATGAAACCTTTCATGAATTTTTTCATGCCTATAACATGTTAAGTAATAGAAAAAACTTGTAATTAATAATTTTCGGAGCTTACTTTTTTTCTATCGAGCAAATTTTATATAATTAACGTTTCGGCATAACAATATCTTCAAAAATAACTTTAATTTTGGAACTTAAGACTTAAAGAGTTAAATATTGAAGACAATATTAGTGATTCTTAAACGCAAATCTGAAACAGAAAAATCAGAAAAGGAAAAAGAGTTAACTTGAAACTTGTTGAAAAATAATCTGGTATCTATGGAAACTTATAAATATAAAGCAAAAATAACGTAACGGAAAGAATAAAAGATATTAAAAAAAAACATCTAATAATATTGTTGAAAATACCCAAGTAACAACTTGATGCTTGTGTAAATTATCTAACATAAATAGCTGTGTAAAATATCTAACATAAATAGCTGTGTAAAATATAAAATGAAATGAAAATACATAGCAAAATTTAGAAAATACGTAAATGCGGAGTGGTATACTCGTACAATCAGCAAAGTTGGAAAACAGATTTTTCTTGTAGAGGAATGGCAGTTTTCAACATTTCCATGAACTGCATAATCCCGCACATTAATGGAGAGAAAAATATATTGAATTCAAATTATTTATATTCAATTTCATATAGTTCAATTAGTCATTCATTTATTCACAAATTACTTGAAAACCTGAGCCGAATCTTTTTCAATAATTTGGAAAAATACCGAACGTCTCCAAAAAATTATCTGGAACTCGAACCATTTTGCGTCGGAAATAATCTGAGTGGATTTAAAACATAATTAATGTTGGTTTACGCGTAGGTACTAAATTAAAACAAAACATTAAATAATGGAGTTCTTATTTCTGAATTTCTTCGCACATTTTGGTGCTTCTTTTTTACCATGAAAATACAGCATATTTTGAAAATCTGTGGTTTTTTGCATAATATTTCAAGATTAAGAATGGAATAGAATAAATACATATAGAATAGCAATAACATAATAGTAATATTAATTGTGGTAATAATATTATAGTACACATTGTCAATAACGTATGAAATGGACGAACGATGTCAATATGTTCATTGTTCGTTCATATTTTTATGTAACCAAACTAGAAACAGATATGTTGTTATATAGGAAAAAATTACATTCACTTTTCTCACAAAATTATCCGATTGCCCAGGTAAACGAACAAAGATTAGCAGACCAAAAGCGAGCAATTTTCAAAAATAATTTAATTCCTGTAGTCACATTAGAACAGATTAAAAGAGAAGTAGCAGATAGATTGCAAATGGTAAATAATTAAGAACAAATTAACACAAGTAATGTCATATCAGATGCATTGAATGTAGATAGTTTGGATAATATTCTAGTCGAAATGTCCAATGATATTACAGTAGATTCAAATAACTTAGACGTTATTTATAATCTTTTTTTTTATTTTTTATTACAAGATAATACATTACAAAATGATAACAAATTAATAATGTATTATTCCCAATGAGTTTATAAAACTCATTTCGGGAAAGACAACATAAGAAAGGACAAGGCAAATAAATAAAATACATTAAAATAAATACATTAAAATAAATAAACGCAGGTGTTATTATGGAGTACCAGAGAAAGATTGTATTAGTCATTAATGAAACTGCTAAGGAAATATCTTTTAAGAGCTTTTGTCAATGTTTTTTTGTTAGTTGCCGGAAGTTTTAAATTACTAGGTAATGCGTTATATTGTTTGTGTGCAATGTATTGTAAGGAGTTAATTCCAAATTTGGTCGTGTAAGTAGATGATGATAAATGTATTTGATTTTGTGATCGTGTTTTGTGCTGGTGTATGTCCGAATTAAAGACTGGTTTAGTGTTGGTGTGTGAGGAGTGTTGAATTATTTGTAGAATGGCAGTTGTGATGTTATACTTTGGCAGGACTGTAAAAGGAAGTATTTGTGTCTGTGAGTATATATCTTTGACATGTGTATCCCATGGCAGATTATATATATTACGTATGGCTCTATTTTGAATTACTTGTATTTCGGAACTTTTTTTTTTGGTAATGGTTCCCCAGATACTAACTAGATAACTCAGGTGGGAGTGGATCATAGCATAATATGTTGCACGCAGTAAAGATGTGGGGAGCACACCTTGGAGTCGATAAAGTACACCGGTTATCGGGGAAATTTTGGATTTTACATTCTCAACATGGGAGTTCCACGAGAGGTTAGAGTCTATGAGTAACCCCAAATATTTCGTTACTTGAACATGTTGTAGCTTTTCATTTCCAAGAATGATATTCATACCCATGTTATCTTTTTTTCCGAAAGTAAGGTAATGGGTTTTTTTAACATTGAGGCTTAATTTGTTTAATCGAAGCCATTTAGCCAGCTTTGCGAGATCTTTATTCATTAAAGCTTCAAGTTCCTTCAGATTTTTACAATGGTAGTAAATCACAGTATCATCAGCGTAAAGTTGAAGTTTTCCCGAGATGCCACATTTAGTTATATCATTGATGTATAGTAAGAAAAGTAGAGGTCCAAGAATCGAGCCCTGTGGCACTCCACATGTGATTTTTCCAACGTCGCTTAGGTTCCCTCCGTTATCGACAAGGCAAAATCTATCAGCTAGGTAACTTCGGAGCAAATTTAAAGATTTCCCGACTATTCCCAAATGTTCCATTTTTTGTAGAAGTATTTCATGATCTACCGTATCAAAGGCTTTTTTCAGATCTATAAATATAGCTGCCACATATTCGCCCTGGTCTATGTACTGCTGAATGTTAGAAATGAAATCGAAGGTGGCACATTGGAGTTTTTCCGAAAGCCATATTGCTGTGGTGTTAGGATATCGTTGCTAGAGATGTATTTTATCAGTCTATCTTTGATAATTGACTCGAACACCTTTGAAAATACCGATAAAATCGATATTGGACGATAGTTAGAAATACACTTCTTGCAGTCTTCTTTAAAAATTGGTATAATTTTTGCTAGCTTTAACTGGTTTGGAAATATTCCCGAGCCTATGGAGAAGTTGATAAGTTGGGTTAGGTGCCCCGCTAGTTCTTCTTTACAGATTTTAAGAATGCACGGTGTTACTCCATCGATTCCTGCCGCTGCATTCGACCTAAGTTTCGAGATGACCTTTATTACCTCATCCTTATTCGTCCTAGTCATATATAAGGATTGTCGTGCCTTTGGTTGTACATATATTGTATTACAGTCATCCGGGAATGATGGAATGGCAGCTGCCAATTTTTCTCCAACTGACAGGAAAAACTCATTAAAAGCCAACGCTATTTCACGGGGTTCCCTAATTTCACAATTATTTACGATGAGAGATTCAATTGTGTTGGTGGGTTTATGTACACGATTAGACAGAATTGAGTTAATGGTTTTCCAAGTTTTTCTTGGGTTAGTTAGGCTTTGTTGAAAGCTATTGATGTAATATTTGTTTTTCAGACTTCTCCTATAATTAGTTATCATGTTTCTTAGTTTATTTTTACGTATTGCAAGAGTAGTATTACCTGGGTCTTGTTTCCACTGCTTGTGAAGCTGGTTTCGTTCCTTGATTAGAAAATGAAGTTTAGAATCAAACCAAGGTGTATTTAGATGTTGCCGCCTTCCTGTTTTTACGTTGGGTGTAGTTTTACCTGCTTCTAATGCATTTTTGACATAATCATTAAAATCTTTGTAACCGTCTTCAGGTTTAGTTGAGTTGATAGCAAATTTGTTAGTCGCAATATAAGATTTTACCGCCATACTGTTGATGATAGGTTTAGTAAAGCGTGGTTTAGTTCTATTATTAAACCATTTTTTAAAATTATTCTTAAAGTCAACAATTAGTATATTGTGGTCACTAAGCGGGTCATCTATATTCGATATGGTTGTTAAAATGCTTTGTCTGTTTGATATAACGTGATCTATAATAGTGCTGCTTGTATCAGTGACTCTCGTGGGATATGATTTATTTTGTATTGAGAAATTGTATGTAAATAAGGTGTTGATATAATTTAAAGAAGAAGGTGTGTTTATGGAAGTGTCAATGTTGAAATCTCCGAGTATTAATGTATCTTGTCTGCTTTTGTTCAGTATTTTTTCAAAATGTGTTAGGAAATCGTGCATGTTGTTTGGGTTAGGTTTTCGATAAATTGCATAAATGTTGACTGGTTTCCTATTACTGCTGCAAACACTAATACCTAAAAATGAATTTTCGTTGGAAAAATTTTCAATGATAGAGCACTTCATAGAATCCAGAACATATATGGCCACACCTCCTCCTCCTTCATTTGGGCGAGAAGAAAAAGCACTGTAAAAACCATTTAAGCAAAATAACTTTTCTTCTCCGACATCAAGCCACGTTTCAGTGATGACAAGAACATGAACAGTATCGCATAATCTTCTGACCTTTTCCTCAATTTCGTCAAACTTGTTTCGTATACTTCTGGCGTTCATATACATTATTCGCAGACAGTTCTTCATGGGAGTATAGTCATCGATAGTTAGGCACTTGTGTTCTTGTATATTACACTCCATAGTCTATTGTAGCTAGGTCCTTCTTGAGGGCAGCTATGTAAGCTGGGCAGTTGTCCCTATCTCCGGTTGAATGGTCAGCAGGCTTACCAAATCTGGTGCATGTCGCGCAAACTGGTTTGATGGCTGCATTTGGGCACGACTCACGGGTGTGTTTTTCTTGTGCACAGTGTCCACATGTAGGTTTAGTATCTCTGCAATATTTGTACGAGTGTCCAATCATATGACATTTAGTGCAGACAGTAAAGCCAATAAAATCTCTGACGCGGCAAACAGTCCAGTTCACAAATACTTTCTCCTGTTCAATAAGTACTTTACGCACGATAGCTGGCATTTCATAGATACGATGACAAGTGTTTCCTGTGCGAGCACCAGCTAAGTGGCTTAATTTACAGCACGCAATAGTTCCCTCAATGTCTTGAATGTTGGGAACCCCAGTTAAGGCGATCCTTAAAAATTCTTCGTCAGTCAGGTCCCGCGGTACCCCAAAAAATATTAGTCTCGGAGATCGCTTGGTCGGCAGTCGGGCCTTAATTGTGCTTGATTTGTCGAAACAGGGTGCATTTAATAGTTTTTGTTGCTCTCCTGCGGTTGCCGTGTTTATCAAGATACCTTTATTTCTTATCTTTTTTATTCCCGTGACCCGAACGCCTAGCTCAGATGGCCGAATCATGTCCTGGATAATTTTTTTGGTACCATCACTATCCTTGGTGGCGTCTACATCTGTTGGAAATACGCATACGCCTGGTCTTGGTGCTCCGACACGATGTCCATATTGGGTAAGTGGAGGGGGTTGGTGAGCATCATTAGGCTGTTTGCGGGCGATGTCGGCAAATGAGAGGCTAGCCTCCGTTGCCTCCGCTACTCTTCGCATTACAGGTCCAAGATCAGACTCTAGTTGAATAATTTTTTGTTCAAGTTGTCTTTTTTCGCTCTTCACGTGTCGTACTTTGATTTCTGTCATTCTCAGTTGGGCAGTCAATGTAGCTAGATCAGCACGCATGGTCTCGCGCTCCAACAACAGCTGAGATACGGATCTAAAAACTTCCGACACGTTTCTGGCAATTCTCAGCTGCTGGTCTTTGGAGACCTTCGACTGCTTCTCTGCCAAGACATCTTGTAGAGCTATCAGATGTGTTTGAGCTTCATTAAGCACATCTACCCCTGAGGTGCAAGGATATTCTACTTCAGTATCATCCGAGCCTTTGGATGACGCAATCGATGAGGTTTCGTTTGCATCCTCAATTGAGACGCTATTTTCTCCAATAATCCGAGGCATCATTGTGTTCAGATGTCTTTTTTTCGGACGGTTCATTTTTTGAACACTGGATTTTTTTTTTTTTTATATAATTGGTTTTGTACAATTCGTATTTTTCTTTGTGTTTATTATTTATTCGCTTCACCACTTTAGTTGATAAGTCGATGATTTGCGCCTGTCAGCTGTCATGTAGGCAATATTGCTAACTTGCCACAGTAAGTAGTTGTGGGTACTTGATGTTAATTCGTACTTTAAATCAGCGCCTTGATTTGGATGATCTGCTAAACTCGTATATCTTGTTTCACAATTATTTAAATAATGAAGCAGAAAATTATTTTTTTTTGATTTAAAACTTAGTTTTACTAGGATTCGAACTGGGGACCTTCGGATCTATGTGCGGATTCGCTCACCACTGAGCTATCGGCCGCTTTTGGTTGACCGGGAATTAAGAGTAATATAAAATTGTCTTCGCACAGGTATGTTTACGGTGATCAGAATAAAAGGATATTATTTCGGCAGTAACACTATGATACTTCACAGTTGAATTAAACACTTTTAAACCTGGTTAATTAAAGCGTTAAGATTTCACAAACTTCGATTATGCGTATTAGGGAAATCGACATTGCAAATTTAATCTTTGTTGATGATAATGTAGTAGAATTAGCTAACTTACTTCATAATAATATAAACAGATATATAGATGTAGAGCCAACAGTTAGACCAAAATTACATACGTCAAAGAAATTATCTAAATTAATTTTTTAATTAAATAACATAATTTTACCAAAAATCATATTTGACGAAATTAGTTTTTTAGATCTTCATACAATGTATATGCTACTGCTATTACTGTTTGTAATAAGTTAGGAATCAAATTATCATCCTCTGATGATAGATCATATAGTCATAGTAAACCAGAATGGCAGATCAGATTAGAAAATGATGTAATATTTTTAAGAAGTAACATAGCTAGAGTAATAGAATATAAAAATGGGAATAGAAGTAGGAAAATTTTGAGACATGTAGATGAAATTGGGAGAAAATTTGGTTATAATATAGATAGTCATAATAATGAAAATATAATCAAAGATTTATTGGATTTATTAAAACAAAAATTAGGCGTAAAAGCTAGTAGATTAAAAAGATATAATTATACGTATAATAAAAAAAATAATAACAGATTATTCCATAAAAATGAAAAAATATTTTATTCCAAACTTGACGATAAACAAAATATTATTTCGAATAATAATATTCCGTTGCCATCTGAATCAGATAAGCGCGATTTTTGGACTAAAATTTGGAGTAAAGATATAAAACATAACGAGTCAAGTCCCTGGATAGAAAATGAAGAACTCAATTTTTCAGGCATTGAACAAATGAGTTTTTCTAATATATCGGTTGAATTGTTAACCAAAATTATTAAAAATACTCATAATTGGAAAGCCACGGGTTGCGATTGGATACATAATTTTTGGTTCAAACGTCTAACTACTTTACATCCTCTTTTGGCAAAAAATCTTTCAAAATTTGTCAGTCAACCACAAAATTTTCCAAATTTTCTAACTAAGGGCATTACTTATATGTTGCCCAAAAGCGAAAATATTAATAATCCCTCTCAGTACAGACCCATTACATGTTTACCGACAATATACAAAATATTAACCTCTTGCTTGACAGATTTAATATATACTCATTTAGATGAAAAAAATATTTTATCTGAACAACAAAAAGGTTGTCGCAGAAAACATATGGGATGTAAAGAACAATTAGTTATTGATTCTGTAATTCTAAAACAGATTCAAACTCGAAAACGTAATTTACATACTTGCTATATAGACTACCAAAAGGCTTTCGATAGTGTCCCGCACTCGTGGCTGATAAAAGTATTAAATATATATAAAATTAACCCCATTATTATTAGCTTTTTGGAAAATATTATGTCCTTTTGGAATACCAATTTACTTATCAATTTAAAAGGTAAGAAAATAGTAATACCGGGCATTTAAATTAAAAGAGGAATTTTTCAAGGAGACTCATTGAGTCCTCTTTGGTTTTGTTTAGCAATGAATCCTCTATCTAAAATGTTAATTAAAAGCAAGTTTGGAATAAAAATTAAGGGTAATACAAGGGAGAGTAGTACAATTTCGCATTTATTATATATGGATGACATAAAATTATTTTCGAATTCTGAACAAAATTTAGAGAAAATGATCGAGGTAGTTAAAAACTTTTCAGATGATATCAAAATGACTTTTGGTTTAGATAAATGTAGAACGATCCATATAGAGAAAGGCAAAATTGTAGATGGGGACGAGAGTATATTTAGAAATTTCCAAATTACTAGTATGAAAAGGGATGAGGTTTATAAGTATTTAGGATACCCACAATCAAATAGATTAGACCATACTAGTATTAAAAATGATATTAGGATTAAATTTCAAACTAGGATCAGGAAAATTTTAAAATGCAATCTATCTGCTAAAAATTTAGTAAAAGCAATAAATACTTGGGCAATACCTCTATTAACGTACTCATTTGGCATAATTAAATGGTCTAATACAGATTTAGATAACTTAGAAAGATTAATTAGAACTACGCTAACAAAGTTTAATTGCCATCATCCAAATTCAGCTATAGAACGAGTTAATTTACCTAGAAATTTAGGAGGTAGAGGTATAGTCAAAATAACTTCTTTGAAACATAATCAGGTAGAAATGCTAAGAACTTTTTTCCATAGGAAAGCTCATAGCTCAGAAATGCACAAAATAATTTGCAAGGCAGATAGAAATATTACACCTTTAAATTTATACGATGAGAATGCCAACATTTTTATAAATCCCAACCAGGAATTATTAGATTCCTGGTCAAATAAAATTTTACACGCAAAACACTTCAATTATCTCAACCAAACGTATGTTGACAAAATTTCGTCAAACAAACGGTTGAGTATGGGAGAGTTGAGCGCAGAAATAGAAGGATTTATGCTTGCCATTCAGGATAGAGTCATTAATACTAAAAATTACAGAAAGCATATAATCAAAGATACAAATCAAATTGATGATTTGTGTAGAAAATGTTTGGCTTTTCCGGAAACTATAGAACATATTATATCGGGATGTTCTATATTAGCACCGTCCGAGTATACATTTAGGCACAATCAAGTTTTAAAAATAATTCACCAAAATTTGGTAATTAAACATAACTTGATTGACTGCCGTAATGTAGTACCATATTATGAATACGAACCAAATTCATTTTTAGAAAACGAATTTTATAAAATATATTATGATAAAACTATACTAACAGACCGAGCGATTAGTCATAATAGACCCGATATAGTTTTACATGACAAAATTAAAAAAATAACTTATATCATTGATGTCGCTATTCCAAATTCCTGTAATATTCAAAAATCTGTTAGTGAAAAAATAAGAAAATACACAGATTTAGGAAATGAAATAAAAAGAATTTGGCATTCTCAGACTATAAAAATATTACCATTCGTTATTTCGGCTACTGGCATTATACCTAGCTCTCTTATCAAAAATTTAGGCGTATTAGATCTATCAAAAAAATTATATATAAAGATGCAAAAGTCGGTCATTTTGAATACATGTAGGATAACAAAAGATTTTTTAAATATTTATGTTGAGGGATCAGTAGGATTTATAGGCCCTGTTAGAAGTTCTACCGAGCCGAACCCTCTGATATGAAAATATCTGGAGTCGGTGAATTATTTTCCCATTTGATCTCTGGTGAGTTGACGTGTTGTTCTTGTATTGTTTTGTATTTATTTTGCTTATATAATGCACTTACATAATGTTGATTGACTAGATGATCATTTGTGGAAAAGTGAGTGGAAGGGTTAAGTTTTTCCTTTGGGGAAGATTTAACCCGGACAACTAAATCGGAAGTTTATAAAGGAACGATACTTTTAAAACAATTTATGTAATGGTAGGTAACCTGTAACATTGTTATATTCTGTACACGAATTATATAAATGAACAAATAAAAATAAGGAGAACGGATTAAAACAGTTTCTTGCATGGAAAAATTCTGAATTTGTTCAACTTCTGAGCTTGTTTGATAGCCTCAGTGATCGTGGGGTAAGGCTCTCGACTTGAAGTCCAAAGGTTTCAGGTTCAAATTATATTTTACCTGACGAATTTGTATTATTTCACAGATTAATTATTAAAAATAATATATAGTATACTTGCGGCGCTTTCCAGAGTGCGATATACTCTCAGTATCGCCCTGGTGTAAGACAACCATTCAGAATTGAAACGTTGCTTGAAATGATTTTAGCCGTGTTTGGTGACCAGATCTGAATATCCAGTTACTCACCCACCTTTCTCTTTCTCATATCCTTCCCATCCCCACTACATTCAACCTCACAATGGGATGCCATAGTTTCGACAAGTCTCAACTACTCCTAACCGTCTGAAACAAGTGGGAAACTCCAAATGGGTTGTTATGAATATGTATTTGACACAATGTTACGATACTTACTTAGCCCATAGATGTGTTAATAGGCTGTTATTGTGTGTGGTTTTTCTAAGTACATTATTGACTGTTAATATGATTGAATAGTGGGTGGCCAAGTTTGACTTTGTTGGTCTTTGAAGGCCAACGCGCCAGAGTCCCTTCCAGTGGTTGAACTGGAAAAGAGCTCGCCAAACCGACCTACCGACGGTAGAGCATAATTCTCCATTCAGGGCGGGGAAAAATATATCCCATCTACATGATGTTTGAAAGGAAGTTGCAAGGTTGTAGAATGAAAGTAATCTGGATAAACTTTGGACTGGCCGTAACAAATTATATTTGATAAATTTCACAGAGAAATACAAAAAAGGTGAAAACTTACCCCCATCGACCAGAACGTAGAATCTATCTACCCTGTCTAAAATAATAAGAACGTATTTAGTTATGAGGAACGAACACTGAGTGCCGCGAATGGCGGAGTAGATGAATCAGCCATGTAGCTAGAGGACGACGGCTTCAGATGTGACTGGTATCGGCCCAGTGAGTACCAGCCAAGAGGAGTGGACGACAGCTTCAAGATGTGGCTGGCCAACGGCCCAGTGAGGTCCAGCCAAGAGGAGTAGACGGCAGCATCAAGATGTGGCTGGCCAACGGCCTCGTGAGGTCCGGCCATGTAGGTAGTAGACGACGGCATCAGATGTGAGGTTCAGCCATGTAGGTAGTAGACGACGGCATCAGATGTGAGGTTCAGCCATGTAGGTAGTAGACGACGGCATCAGATGTGAGGTCCGATTTAAAAATGCTCCGAATCAAAATGCACTCGGCGAAAACAGTTTATCGGCAGAAATAATCACCGATCGCTTGGATAAACTCTGATTACCCCCAAGGCCACACATGGTGAAAAACGTTATCATTATTCACGCCATTCGGGGCGAATTCCACTCGCGGGAAATATTACTAGACTTCTAAGCTTGAAGCACAAACTGAACATTTCGGTATTAATCACAAATCCATGAAATAACTTTCGATTAGATCCTCCGACCTACAGAAAAATAATTGACCCCCCGACCGGACAGCCTGTCTCTCCTGTGCCCGGCCGGGAAGTGAAGCCATCTTGAATTTCTTTTCACTTCCTGTTCAAGTTCTAAGTTGCCAGAGCATAAACAATAGACAAGATAAATCACAGATTTGACAGGTTCTTACTTAGAGTGAAAATCGTATGTTATTTTCATAACAGGGTTATATTTCATGGCTTATAAAGTATGGAGGGAAAGGAATTGGGGGAGAGGAAGGTTGCCTCGGATATTCAGACCTGGTCACCATACAAGGATAAAGCCATTTCTAGCAACGCTTTGATTTTAAATGGTGGTCTTGTGGTACGATTATCAACCATACTTGTAAAAAAACTAAGAATTGACCTAATACTAAAAACCTTTAAACTTTTAAGTGAAATAGTGCATTTGCGACGAGTTCATGACTCTTTTCATCTTGACATGGAATTTGTACGAATGGCGTATTGTGGCTCAGAAAATGTTTTATTTTTCAGAGAGAAATGCGATATTCCCGGCACGCCACGCTCAGCGTGATGAAACGTGTAAATAGACAAACGTCAGCTTCTCCAGCTCTCCAGTCTAGTGTCTAGTACACTGTCAGCAGTGACGTCCGCGTCCGCATGATAGAGCGACCGACGGACCCGGCGCGTGGCGCGTGGCGCGTGGCGAGTGGAAGACATTCCCACGCGGACAGTGGACCGTTAGTATGATTATTAACATCCATAGAGAGAGTTGAACGTCTGCTTGAAATATAATAAATCACTTTTATTTATATGTTTATTTTGTAATAGGAACTTTTATGAGCACCATAGTGGGAAGTTATTATTCAGAAATTTGGCTGACGATATTTTAAAAATAGAAACTGGTCAACAGTGTAGTATTTTTATAATCCGGAAAATAGCTTTATACCAAAATAATAACTGAGAATGATTTTATATTAATTTAAAAATAATATTTATTCATTAAAAAATAGAGTAATACAATCAAATGCTGCTCATCTCACTAGAACATTTCTTGTGTCAAGATGTGCAGCAACTTAATGTAATATTTACTAGAAAATTATTTCAAAAATAAACCTTAAATACAGTTATTCAAACTAAAATAACAGCTACTACGATTATAGTTGGCAACAATAACATTATACTGTTATCTAAATAAGTATTACCTGTGGTGACTTACTTATGAGCTACAATCATAGAGGTGATCAAGAGGGATAGTATGAATTAACACAAATAGCAATAAGTAAATTAAAAATAAAACGGGTGAACTCTAAACAGGTAAGTAATAACTTGTGAATAATAAATATCAGTAAATATAGATAATAATAAAAAAAATAAAATTTTTACAAATGAAAATCCAGCCTGCGTTTGCTTGAGCTTGCAAAACTCTAAACTTTGACCGATATAGATGAAAATTTGAAGTTTGTTCTTATTAGTGACAGGAGTGTTTGGAGAGTGGTTCGGTGAAGAAGTCGGAGACGTCCAAGAAATACTTAACGCAATATCTCTGCACTGGAATGAGATACGGAGCCAAAGTAAAGTCGATGTAATGTAGTTTTTTATCACTAAAATTGTGGTATACAGTAGTGAATGGTGAAAGAAGCTGAAGATGCCCGAGAACGACATTAGCAATAGCGAAGCAATGTGTGAATAAGCCTAAAGCGCAATGAGCGAATATGTCTACTAGTAAGTAAATAATAATACATAAATTAAGTGGATAATCAGTAGTAAATTAAGTAGTTAATAATAAGCGAATTAAGTACACAATAGTAATAACAAGTAAACTAAATAGATAATAACAATAAATAAGTTAGCAGTTAGTTAGCGTAAGTGCATAATAATAAGTAAATATGGATAATATCGAATATAGAATTTCCACACTGATTTGTGACATAATCGACAACATGGGTTATGTCATAAAATCAAATCACCACTCTCAGCCTTTACAGAGTTTTTCAATTTTCTTAATAAATTCAACGTACCTACGGTTTTTATATTTTCACTGAGCATAATATTATAAGGTAATGTAGCTTTATTATGAGACAAACTCCTTTGTACAAAGGATGTTCTGGTATTTACCGGTTAATACATTAAAGAAGAACCCATTCTATAAGTGTTGCACATTTGTTGTGATCTTTTAAGTGTAACAATGTTGTTGAAAATTTTACATAGAGCCTGTGTTACGCACAACGCAATACTGTCATACTTTTTTTTTCATCGAATGTAAAAAAACTGTGATGAATTCAAAAAAAATATTCGTACACATTATTTTTTGAATTCATTTTTTGCAACTTATAAAGAATTTTTATTTATTAATTAAGGTTGTTGTTCATTTTTGCTGTATCTTTCGTCTCCTCATTAGGGATTATAAAAATTAATTGGATTATTGTTGAGTTATTAATGCTCAATTAATTTCTGAGTAAATATCAGCATTGTAAGAAATTGAAAATATTTTCAACCAATTAAATTTTGAAATGTTTAGTCTACGCACTAAGCATTATTAATAATACACTTTCCAAATAAAAAGAATCACATTTAATTATTGTGAATTTATTTACACTTTTTATTTAAAAATAATCGAAAATTTGATACCAATTATGCTAACGAACTCAACCTCAAACTATGCCAACTCAAGCTAGTTAGTCTCTATTAGTAAATCAAATAGTTCATTTTGACGAATTTCACTGACCCAGTATTATTGTATGAATCCTATGGGGTTTCCTCCTTGACCCAATTCTCTAGAACCTAACTTCCTAACTCAACAATCCCTTCAGGACCATGCCAGCACAACGCAATGAGACTTTTATAAACAACAAACAAATAATATCACAATGCCACCATTGTGCCAACCGTTATGAGTATTTTTTTTACACCTTCTGGTAGAAAATAAAATAATGAAAAAACACCCGTAAATGACAATTTTTATTAGAATATGTGTTTTTTTGGTTTGTCTGAGGATTGAACTTTCCTCCCCATGAACTGGCACTTGATTGCTGTGAACTTTTAAATGTCTTTTAAAACTATTTTTTTTAAATTTGGTTTGACTGAGGATTGAACCTTCTTCCTCAGGGACAAACTAAAATGAGTGAACCGCGTTATCACTTAAGCCAAATCCCATGTGGATGGTACCGAGATTTATTTCGCATAACTTCTGTAAATTTTTATTATAATTTAATTGAAATGCTGGTGTTACTTTAAGCCAGGCTTGTCCAACAGCCACCAAGAACTGAAATAAAGTTACACAAAAATTTACGATGTAAACAATTCGCACTGTTCTGTGATTATTTAATGATTTTTCTCGTTCCTTTTTCAGTCATAAAAACACAACCTGTTTCTGGACCTTTTTCCTGGACATTCATAAAAAACTACATCTCAAATTAAATATATCTCTCTTTATTTTATTTAGACATTTACAGTACATTTTACTACAAGTTATTAGGTACTAATAATAAATTCTACATAACTAATGCACCTATTACATGTTAAATGTCTTCAACACGTTATCGGTGCTTTATGATGTAATAAAATTTCTTGATTAATTCGTCTAGGATGAAAATTATTGGTCTCAACCCTTACTAATGATGTAGGTATGAGTAATAATAACAAAAACATACCAAATAGATAGAAAATGCATGGAGACATCAAGAAATTTAAAAAAAAATTATTTGTACATGAAGCTCACGAATTAAATAAAAGTTTTATGAAAAATTTAATACATTATTTTGAATAATAAGATAATGTTTACTGTAGTATTACAGGTTTGCATTGCCTTCAATTGTAGTGTTATGACTATTTTATAGGATGAAGCACAGAAATTGTGAAATATTTAAAAAAATCTGTCGTGCATGTTTGATTTATAAAATCATAGAAGAACGGCAAGATCAAATAAATATCCTAAAAGTTTTATTTTTCCCCAATCTCAAATCGTTTAGACGACATTGACGTGGTGATAATGTATATACTAAAAATTCTCCTGTATTTAGAATTAAAGGATATAATCGAACTTTAAGCTATTTTTAGAGGTTCTGTAAATATTTTTTACGCAATTGTTTTAAACATTTTAATACGTTTTGTTTTCTCATTGTTTAGAAGAATAAATTATTTGTCCAAAAAATATTATATATATTAATAAACAATTTAGAAATTTCTAAAAACTGCGTCAAAAACCGCAATTAAGCTGCGCTTGCGGTAACATTCCCTTAAAACAATTTTTATTACGTTTCATAAATGGATATGTTGCATCGAAAGCAAAAGGAGTATAATAACAGTCAGTAGTTAATAATTGTATGCGTTTTGAAGACGATTCCTTTTCAATAAATGATGTCCAAGGAAACCAAAAGGTTGAACACCACACTTCAGGCAATTTGAAATCCTATTTGCATATTTATTTTCCCAAACCTAACAATTGCATTCAGAACCAATCAGTTTCATTCTTCGAAACCTAAAAACGATCGAATCCGATATATAACTCAGGATACATTATGTTCATGTTCACTGTAAATCCACCGATTTGTCCAGATATGCATTATGCAATCTCCTCAAGGAATGGAATAAGGCCAGACATCTGTTCCGAAATATCTGCACTCTTAGCTTATCGAATATTTTAAATCCCTAGGAAACAGATTGAGGGAGCTGAAGTATTTTGTGCACTGCATTGTGAGGAAGCCACGTGGAAATATGCAGAAGCTGAAAGCATTCCGAGGACGAATGTTTCACGAACATTTTGAAATCATTTTACAGTGGAGATTTGTTTGTTAAGTTCGCCGAGTTCATTTAAACTTTATAATAAATCTTTTTTTTTGTATTGTATACATTCAAAAAATTCAAATTCAAAAAAATATTTATTGCACAAAAATACAGAGTACAAAGGGTATAGCTTATAGGTTACATCCTATTTCTTCCAGCTAACCCAACAAATACAAATTATATTACATTACCCAAAAATTACACGTTAATAAATGTATGTAAACAATAAATAAAAAAAACAGAGGTATTTAATTTATGTAAGGTATTCATTTAAGGTGTAGTGACATTTGTTTAAAAGAAATGTTTTAAGTGATGATTTAAAATTAAGTATATCGGTTATTTGTTTGATGCTATGTGGAAGCTTGTTATATACTTTAATGGCCATGTAGTGTGGTATATATTATATGAGTGAAAGATATTCTCAGTATCACCCTGGTGCAAGATCACCATTTGGAATTAAAAGGTTGCTTTAAATTGCTTTGACTATGTTTGGTGACCAGATCTGAATAGCTATGTACTCCCCTACCTACCTCTTACCCATCTCATTCCCCTCCCCAACACCTTCAGCCTCATCCAATTATTATGACACTATGGCATCATATACATCCTGGAATACAAATTATTATTATTATTATTATTATGGCATACCCCAATTGGGGATGCCATAGTCTCACTGGCACCAGACGGTATAGAGCAGTTGGTACTCTTGTGCGGTATACAAATTTAAAAAAAATATCCTTAAAATATATATTTACACATATTTTGGATAAAAATTCAAAACAATATATTTATGCAAAAAATTATTTATGTAATAATAATAAATAAATTCTTTGTTCCAGAATATGGGGAGGTAAGTGCAATCCAACACATTCCATAGATAGTATTAGAACAAAGTTACAACATACAGAGATTTGTGAGAACATATTTTTAAATAAGAATAAAAATAAAACAACGAAATAAAGTTTAAAAAAAACAGGGTGGTATCTTACGAGAATAAATATTCAATCAGCTTGGTTTTTATTAGAGCGGTTCGAATGGGTTTCAATTATGTACTTACTTTGTAGAAATAATGTTTTTGATTCTTATAATGTAGCTACGACAAAGTGTTTATAATGTCTTGGACCCTTTAACCCCAGCGATAATTTTGTGAGATAATCACCTCATGGCTGCTTACATATTATAATAACCTTATTTCTAGGATAACCGGGGATACATACTACTGTTCTATTGAATTTACAATTATCTATCTTTTGTAAGCGCTTAGTACTGTGCAGCCGGACATGGTGTGAAGGGTGCAATGGACCTACTCACTGTCTCCTGTCGGGACTGCCTGAGGCTTACCAGAAATACTGTTTTTGTGTTGTACGCTGCCATGGAAGCATATTATACATAGCGTATTTAAATTTCGTTTTTCTTTCTTTTTTCCTTTTCTGATGTATGTTCCTCTTTCTATTTTATTTTTCTAATGTATGTTCCTCTTTATAAATATCTTCTTGAACAAGAGAAAACTGTCTTAAATGAGAAAGAAACTGTCTTTGTTTTTGGTTTGTATAAATTTATGTTGTGCCATATACTGACAGTCGGGGGCTTTTAGAATCATTTAAAAAAGTAAAGTTCTGACGTGAAAACATATAAAGTAACCCATCGGGATTTTAGAACGGTTCGAAAAAGTGGTGGATGCCCTCCATTTGACTGAAAACGTTTTTTCAATAGCGCATTTTTTTAGCTTTTTCATTCAAAACGTCAGTCAAAGCCGTTGCTTAATTATTTTCAACAAATAAAAGTGAAAAGGTTTTTTCGATAAACTTTGAAACAGATTAATGTCTTATACACACTAAAAATGCCTTCCTTGTAGATTTGAATAAAAATCAATGTTGCCACCAATTTCACCCGGTTCACTGGTTTCACTGACCATCGGTTCTAGCCCATTTAACACGCGTTCTATCTTTCACTTTTTGCCATCCCATTTGAATTTCACAATGTTGATGGTGAAAATTATATTGGAAATTTAAGGCCCGATTTGTTAACTTTCGATCACGAATGCGCCCACATTTCATTTCATGTGTTCTTCTTTATTCAGCGATTGAAATAGATGGCATATTTTGCATACAACTTTACCACCGCGAATGAAAATTTTTCTATTATAAATACAACTTGGAGGACTGCGATAGTTCATTACTCTAGAGAAACGTACATAGAGTTTTTTTGTTATTGCGCTCTAAATTCAAAATCAAATATCAAGAAAATTTACGTTGGAAGCATTTTTTATGTTATTTCAACCGCAATGCTAGGGATTGTGATGGTTTGAATAATCACAAAAATAAATAAACGATAAATAATAAACGAACGTGCTCAAAAAAATTTTTTGTTTAGACAACGACGGAAGATTTATTGACAGACAGGCCTGGAGTAAACACATTCACACGGGACAGGGCGCAGGTACAGGCAGTCGAGTCTTGAATTCGGATACGTTGATAGCCCCGAGAAATGAATACAAACCAGAAGTGATGTGTGAGATTACAATTAATTAGTGAATTCAGATGATGTTAGAAAGCTTTGTTGGTTTCTGAATTAAAGTGAAATATTATTGAACCGGTTTTTGTGTGAAGTGAAAGTGGTTGGACTCAGTGAGAAAACAATTAATAATAATGACAATAATAATAATTGGATAATTTGTAGAGCGCCGTTTTGTAAAAACCCACCTCAGGGGCGCCAGGTGTTGTGCAATCGCGATTGTGTTATAAAGTTGTGTTGATTTAAACGTGATTTCGTATACAGTTCGAACTAGATTGCTTGTCTTAAAAACATGAAAATAATAAAAATAATGATTGCGTTTTTAAAACAGAGTGAATGTACTTAAAGGCGGGAAGTGTTTAATCGGGCTAGGTTATTGATTTGGCGAGATGGCATTTATCCACGGAGACCGAAAACCAGATAAACAAATATATCATTAACTGTGGGTTCGAATCCTAACAGATTAGGGAGGTACAATTTTATTTACAGGAATATTTAATTACCCTTTTAAAGTCTTAGGGAGGGGACCAAAAGTGAACAAATTGCCAGGATTTCACTAAAAGGAAGAAGGAATGCCGGTAGGGGGTAGACCGAAAAATTAAACTGATTTAGCTATATAGTGTGTAACCAGGTAAGCTTCACACTAGGATTTGGAGGTGACTAACAGGGTGAGTTTTTTTATATTATTTATTAAACAACAGAAGTCCCTTTTAAAGGACGGATACAGCATCCAAGTTTACAACCCCTGTCGTCCAAATAATGTTTCGAAAGGGAATGTGTCAATCAGACTATCTACCAGCTGAAAAAGGGAGACGGGCCGATGACCTTTTCATATATAGGCCGAGGCGCGGTGTACAGTCAGTCAAAGGGGGAGTTTTGCTAGCGTATGACCGCCCAAATAGAAAGCGATCGGATGCAACCAGATAGAACAAAATGAATATCTTTCGTCTGTTATTTGACTTTTCTAATTTAATACTTTTCATCTATTGTTTGACTTTCTAAGTTACGAATTGGGATGCACAAAAACAAATCTAAAGTCGAAAGAGGGAGATGGTAATCTCCGAAATAAAATTACCAACCGAACAACTTTTCTCAACAGGTACCTTTCGAGAGGTAGGCAGCCTCTTTAAATTAAATGCAAAAATCAAACCAATTATCCGTTTATACCTACCTGAGAGGATAGGTATTCAGTAGGAGTTACCCATACCTAATACACGAGGATGCTAGTAACCTCATAAAATAATTACTAGAACCGAATATTAAAATACAGACAGTCCTCATCCTAAATTTGGCATTTCGAGTAGACCTTACATATATCTCACATGATAATTGGCTGAATGGGTAAGCACACAACCTATCGTTAAAAAGCAGGCTAAATGTCGACAAGATCGTCGTGTGTTATCTATGTATTGACCTAGAAAGGGATGTAAATCCCCGACGGCGAGGGAGTTACAACGTTTTCTAGAGGTGGCACGTAACTTAGGACCTTGCGTGTCACATTTTCGCGACTAGATTCGTGACAAGGGATGTCATGGTTTTCCCCTTCTACACTCAGTAAAGTAGATTTTCCTGGAGGTGTATGAGATTGGGGCAATTCTGAAATTGGTGATGAGACCTGGTTTTCTTTATTCTGGCGTGACGGTTGCCGATTTGGAACAAGGGGAGACCCGGTCGGTTGTGATATCCAGACACGCAGATATCGATCGCCTTGCTCAAATTATCATCCATCAGTTTTGTTTGGTAAGAGGAGGAGTCAATCTTAGCTTGAAAAAAATTCATTTCCTTTCCTCTCCTTCCCCTCCTAAAATATATACATGGATGGCGCCGACAACTAACACCATAAATTTATCGTATGTATATCACATATATAAAATCTAACACTTTATTATACTCACATTACCCTATGACAGGTAGAATCACGTAGCTAGTTTGAAGAGCAGGCGACTTCAGAAAAATAAGGTTTATGAAATGGCTTTAAAACACAGCGATAATGGATTCAACTCACTCTATCTCAAAAGAACCAAGGGATACCACACATACATAGATAACTAGGTTTCTAAACCGAGAAACAAAAAACCAACACAACGTTCGGTGAAGCCTTTTTATACTGAACCGTCACGTGAAATGAGTACGTTCAAGGTCGTACGTCACGTGGACAAACTAGGATGTACACACTTGAAGGGGTGTGTAATAAAGAGAGGAGCAAAGGCTTGTAGAGACGGCAGGGGAGGAATTTTCCATCCCTGCGAACACATATGCAAAGCCTTATGGAAAAGTTACCTATGGGACTTTAAAGAAATTTATCGTAGAAAGAAGAGAAGGAAAAGTTTGAAGTAGAAAGGGCGGATCATTACAGGATGTAGGGATATAGGGATTTAGGGATGTAGGTATGTAGGGATGTAGGGATGTTGGGGTGTAGGGATGCAGGGATGTAGGAAATTAGGGATGTAGGGATGTAAGAATGTAGAGATGTAGGTATGGAGGGATGTAGGGATGTATAGATGTAGGTATGGAGGGTTGGAGGGATAGAGGGATGTAGGGATGTAGGGATGTAGGGGTGTAGGGAGATAGGGATATAGGGATGTAGGGATGAAGGGATTCGAGGATGTGGGGTTGGAGGAATATAGGTATGTAGAGATGTAGGAATGTAGGTATGTAGAGATGTAGAGATATAGGGATGGAGGGATGTTGGGATTATTAGAAGGTTGAATTGTACGTGAATTGTCTGATGTAGTATAAAATTTAGGTACGTTATATTGTCATTGTAGTTTTGTTTATTTTTTGGTAGTGGTTGTAAGAGTCGAATTGAGTAATATCTTGTCGGTCACTTGTTGACTGACAGGTATTACCATTTTATTTTTTGTGCTCGGTCAATAATAGTTGGTCACAGCCACCCCAACCCCAAATGATGTTTATATGGATTGTCAGAGAACTTAGTATACTGATTATTCGATATTTGAATTTGAACTCAAGGTATGGATCGAATACATTTTATTTATTTATTTATTTATTTTATATTATAGAAACAAACAGTACATGATTTACAGAGATGAAACAATATGCAGGAATAAGATACTTCATGTTGTGTACCTATGATATGTTATATGTTATGGATTGGCAAACAAACTCTGTGAGCTTCAGCCAATATTTGATATTTGCAAAGTTGAGTAAGAAAGACTTTGTAAGACGAAGCCCTAAGCCCAGCAGTATAGGCGATCCACGCTCAAACAAGATGCATTCTCCTTCCACAACCCACTCACTATCCCAAAGCCTTTCTCATAGAGGTTAGAGATTACTACAGATTAAGTTGTATCTTTTTTACATAATCCCACACAGAAGGCCCTGATGAAAATAATTACCCTCAGGCTATACTTAATATTTAGGGATGCTGTGTGGAGGATCATTATAAGGAAAGGAAAGAGAGGAAGTTCTGCGAAGGAAAGGGGTTTAAGAGGTGGCTAGGAATGTGACCTATGGCATAATCTACGTATGTTATCTAGCAGCCTCAAGAAGAACTTATTGCTAGCCAGTGACGTAGTGACGAAAAAAGAATTGAAGATGCCAATGTATAGAAACTTTTTGCAAAATAAGTAACAAATATACTTAAAAAATTGTCCAAAATAGGCCGAAAAAACACAAAAAATAAACATTTAGGCTTCTTTTACAAGTTTTGGCCTGTAGTGCAAGCAAAACGCATGAACTTTATTACTATCATGGAAGACAGATACTCCTCCACCTTTTTCTTCCCCGTATCCTTCCTCTCCTCTCTACCTTCAGCCTCACAACACACAACAGGGGATGCCAGTCTCACTGGCTCTAGATGGTTGGGAGCAGTTGGGACACTCGTGTGGTTTCACATAAAAAAGTTTTAAGGGTATTTATTATCGTGGCACCAGTTAACATGACCTTTTTTCATGTATAAACCTCAGAGCTGTTTCACATCTGGGAAATAATAGATCATGCTGAACTGCTGGTGAAAACTATTTTATCATTTTTTAAACTTTTTTTCTCTTATATTTTCAATGATATTATTATAATAATTATAATATATTATAATATATATTATATATATTATATATATTATATATATATATATATATATATTATAATAATTCAATTAAAAAAGCATTCATTTTAATAAAAAATGTTCTGCCGTGTAATTAATGTCTTCAGAAGGTTGTCACGACGCGTATTTATTTATTATTACGTGATAATAATTCCACAACAGAATTTTTTATAACTGAGCTCTTTTTTAATAAATTTAATAATATTATTTTTGAACATTTAAGAGAAAAACTCTAAATTAAAACGAAGTTCTACAAATCTTACTTAATAACAATAAAAATATATGATCTTCCCTGGAATGGCCTCCACATAGAAGCCACTTTTTTGCTATTTCGACTGTTTAAACAACTCTAGTATTGTATTTGATTTCACATTCCATGCCTTCCCGAGACATTCCCGATTTCTTTATTCCCGTCTATCCCATTTGAGTAAATGCAGAGCGAACCAGTCAATCGATGTTTTTTTTTAAAAAAATTCATCATATATACTTTTAGAATTACACGTTCGTATTTTTTTTCATAGTGGTATTTTTTTACCACAAATAAATCTTCGAATCGAATCTCAATACAAATCAGACTTCCATCATTCCTGTACCAGTTCCATACCACTTGTATAGTAAATATATCAGGACTGGTGCAACTTCATTGTAGATTGCTTATCTCAATATCTTTAGCATTTTCAACTGACTGAATTTTCTTCATTCTTAGCTATTAGTCTTTCCATTAATTTTTCTTTTCAACCCTCCATTGTCTCGCCAACATAATGTTTACTTCCCTATATATAAATAAGCTTTTATGATATAATAAAAGCATCCATAGGTTGCGTTCAGCCCCTTGATTGGCTAAGCCACTAATTCCAATGAAGAAACTGGGTCAAATGGGAGTTATCGCCTTTTAACACTTATTTCAGGAAAAACAAAACGTATCCCGCAGAAAATCAACAAAGTTATGAAATATTTATAACTACTTACTCTAAAAAATGATTAGTTTACATATAAATTAAGAATGACCATCGCAGGTATTGTTAATAATTAATTGAATTGAAATGTTTTATTTTTTATTAAAGAAAAACGAATGTGTTTGTATTTATGAAATATTATAAACGGCATAAATATTTTTATATCGCAAAACATTATGAATCGGGTATTTTCGAAAATTTTGAAATCCGTTAAAAACGTATGGTATTATTATTCTGTTTATTGTACTAAAAACATGTAATTTTAATATTTTCATTCACAATTATTGATTTAAAATAACACATTCCGAAACGGTTCTAACTGGCTGCAACGTCATTATGATATAGATAACACTAATGTTTAGTAAGAAGGCTGTCACCAAAGTCGCCCGAATTCACATAATTCAATAAATTGATCTGGCGGCAAATCGAAAATAGCACAGTTTTAAAAGGTTATAGAAAATTTATTCGAAAATGCAAAAAAACCTTCAAGAATAAAAAAAAATAGCGAAAATACCCTATAAACATGAAAATACCACATAAACATGAAAATACCATAAAAACATGAAAATACCATATAAACATGAAAATACCATATAAACATGAAAATACCACATAAACGTGAAAATATCCTTAAAAAATGAAAATACCCTATAAACATGAAAATACCTTATAAACATGAAAATGACTTATTTTGCCCTAGGATTATTTTCAATAAAATATTTTGCTTTCATTTGTATATATTTTCTTGCATTAACTCGAAAATTGTAAAATATTCCAAGTTTTACATAGTGTGCCATTAATAAAGATGATAATATAAACAGCAAAAAATAGTTGATGTGTACCCGAATAAATTTTATTTGATAATGAATATTTTATCTTAGTGATTTCTATCCAGATACCATTAAACTTTGATCACTTACCAAATTGCCATTAACTTAGTATTAAAAAAATTCAGAACAAAACGTTTCACAGTTATAAATAACATAAAACGACCGAATAAAATAGCAGATTGCTGCCAAAACAATAAACAATTCATATTTAAACAATTAAAATATAGATAAAAAACTAACGGAGAGTAAATCTTTGCTTATACTAAACACCACAGTGTGTGTTTTACTACTGGAATAGTTCCTTATGACTATCATAAAAATATTTATTCTAACCGAATATAAAAGCTTTTTGAAGAAATACAGTAAATAAAATCAGGTGTGTAAGTACGTTTAGTTCTTGTATAATATGATGATGCTAGTGAAATTGATTAAAGAAGATTTAAAAAAAAGTTCAGCGGTAATACATACATAATATGGTTTGTCGGCCTCTAAATAAATAATATGAATTGTATTATCACAATATGAATTACATGGAATCCAAACGTTGTTTGAAATGGTTATACACGGGTAAATCTGAGTATGGTTGATTTATTAAAATCTTGTCAAAAACGTGATGGCAAACCATTTCCTAAGAAGATATTAGTCCATTCAGAATACATCCTCATTCAGCTGAGCTTTTTCTGATAGTAATGAGGAAATGCGACAATATTTGATTTTTTATGAAAAGTCTTCGGGCATCATTTTGACAAATTCATATTTTATATACTCGTACTGTGTCAGGAAATCTGTCAATTTATTCGTTCTTCATCCGTCCGCATGCAGTCCCGTTTTTAACAGGCATACGAATAATTTGACCAGATTTCTAATAAATTAGCAATACTTTATATCACCAAGTTTTCTCAGTTTAGAGACTAGATCTGAATGAGTTGTGATTTTGACTTTTGTGTGTTGATGAAAATAGAAAAGCAATCAAAAAATTATTATATAGCACAGGTTATCTGTCAGTTGCTGTGTTGGAAAATATGTCGAGTTCCCACTCGGGCGAAGTGAGTTCGATTCCTCATTTGGTTAAGTACTTTATCATTGGACAAGCAACGTCTTCCGCTTATAATGATGGTAGTAGGATTTTTTTAATATTGCCATGTATTCGTAACCGGTGTGATGGTAGTAGGATTTTTGAATATTGCCAAGTATTCGTAACCGGCGAATGTTTGTCATTCATGAAAAAATGTATGTGCGTACATTTATAATTTTCCTTCTTCTTTATAAGTACATAAATAATTACATCTTTTGATTTCATATTCATAGTTACGATGTTACATTTTATATTTTTTCTTAATCGAACAGCGTTTTAATTGAACTTAACGTTTCACAAAATTATGAATGTATCACGTGGTATTGTTAAACCTCCTCTCCTATCGAAGAACAAATACTTCAAATAGAGAGTAGTAGGCCAGTGCAATCTGCGATCGTTATTATTCCCCTAGTCCCAATTTTTTTAATATGTTTTAAAGAAATTTTTTTAATATGTTTTTTTTTTTTTTTTTTTCTGGTCTCATGATGTAAAATCGAGTTGTCAACCTTGGCAATCCCCTTTTTGGCGCCAATTGCACTAGCGTATAGTATAAATCTTAAGATATAAAATAACTACTTTTGAAAGCTGAATTGTATGATCGTATTGTAAAAATCTATGCTCGTATAATAAGAATGGTTATTGTAGTAATGTGTATTAATATGTCATTTCAAAATATATTTTCTAATAAAATCCAAAACTGGCGCACATAAGGTAGAACGCACATCTGTAATAATCTTCGAATATAACCTTTGATTTGATCTCACCGATATAACGTATTTTCATGCAAAAACCATTGTTCACCAATTTTTAAGGACTTAGTATGTTCGTGCTTTGTATTCATCTCAATTTTTCAACGAGGTTTGACACAATTGAATATTGGGAAAAAGTGACTGAATTTTTTTACGTATTTTTTATATTGAGTGACAGGAGAAAGCGGCACTTTAAAAGTAATTTCTGTTGAACGGTATCCCAATAAAATGGAAAAAACAAGTATTCAGTTCCAAATAATCCTGGAGCCTCCTTCCTATTTTATTGTATTTTTTAAACACATTTTGTGTTTATCAAACTTAAATTTGGTTCCTCTTGCACCAGAAATGTCGTGGAAATGGAGCAAGATTTTTAAATAAAAATTTTCATTAAAAAAAGGAGGAAAAAATCAGCACCTCCTAGGAAATGCTCTGCAAACATTTTCACTTAGTCCGTTGCCCAGCCACCCACTGTGAATATTAAATTCAATGCATAAGACTGCTAGCCGCTAGGCTATATTTTTTATATAATATTGGATTCAATAATTTTACATATTTCAAAGCATTATTTGATGTGGGCTTAACCGTGCTAAGGCCCTTATTTTATATTGTAAAAATATTCCATAAAAAGATAGTCATAAAATATGTTTTATTCATTTGCATTATAAATTTGTTTGTGTTCTTAATCCGTCTTTTAATTTTGTATCTGAAATGTTTTTTGTTTGTGAAATATGAAATGTATTTTTTTTTAAATCTTTTTATAGATATTTTTAGAAAAATGGTTAGCTTATGTAATCGTGCTTCGGAGTATTTGACCCTAAGTCTTGGAATAAACTTCTTATGAAAATGAGATGCTTAACCAACCGAAAAAAATTTAGATCTCAACTAAAATTTCACCTTTTCAGATACTCATTTCCATAAAAAAGTCATTCCACTCAAGCATTTCTATTTTTGATTAATACTCCATCAGTCTTACTTACAGAGATTCCCTAATGCGCCGCTGCAGAATTGATATAGCTCTACGAGGTAGAAGGCCGTAAAATGTTTAATTATTTACTAATAGTAATATTCATGCAAGATTTTTTAGACTGGCACATTTTTTCCAAGCCTTAAAAACGCGGTCATTTTCACTTTTCGCATTTTGTTGCTAAGTTCACTTTTATTCAATTGTAATGTCTCGTTGAATTGCTTCGAAATCGGCAAATTCGATAATGTGTTCTGTATTTGCCTTGGTAAAGCGTTATTTTTTTTATTTAAAATATTCCTCTGATAGTGCTGCAAATTTGTAATACTGTCGTTTTACGCAAATTCTTGATATCCACAAATAAATTTCCTACCAATTCCCTACTACTACTCTATTGATTTACCTAGAAATGGACAATGTCAGTGGAGCCTAATTTCATTCGTTCAGTTCATTTAACTTTATTCATTTAAAATACAGGGTTTTCCAATAAGAGGTGTTATTTTGAACAGCCCGCTATTACGGTAGATGTTACTTTAAAGCTGTCAATTTTTTAATATTTGACAAGCAGAAACTACGCCATTGATAAAAATGAACAATACACGCTTCAACAACACATTGAAATTATTAGAATTCACTTTAGTGAATCAAATGCAAATCATCTTGAGTGATGAGGCCCATTTCCACCTTGGTGGCTTCGTCAACAAGGAAAATTGTCGCATCTGGGGCTCGAAAAACCCAATGGTTAATATTGAAAAGCCTCTCTATATCAATGTGCGACTGTTTGGTGCGGTTTATGGTCCGGCGGAGTAATTGGACCTTACTTTTTCGAAAATGAGGCTGGAACAACAGTTACGGTGGTTGGATTGCGCTATCAAGAGATGATTAATGATTTTTTATGGCCGGAATTAGATGATATTGATTTGAACAACGTTTACTTTTAACAAAACGGCGCTATGTGCCACACAAGCAACGAAACCATTGATCTTTTACGATTAAATATCAAAATAACAGCTCTTATTGGAAAACCCTGTCACTCAACAACAGTAAACTAAACCAGTCACGAATTATTTCTGTCCACAAAATATTTAAAATAAAATTTAACACACTATTCCTGTGTCATTGTGTTCCAGTGTAAAAGTTGTGAATCTGTTCATTTCTTTGTGTCCTAAACAATAAAATAAAAGCCCGAAGTTTTAATAACAAATAATAATAACTTTACTTACATTCAATATTTAATATTATTGTTACACCAAAGGCAGGTAACCTGCATTTCCGCACGCCTTGTGACCGTAGTAGGTACTGACACCTACTCATTACTACCTGTAAGTGAACTTGATTCCAGACAGTAATCAGGGGAGTTCAACCTACTATTAATTTTTATTAATCTAAATCCGAACTCATCGTGGATGCGCAAAAATACATATCCCTTGCACAAGATGCCATCAATGCACAAACAAATATTGTGATGGATCTCAATAACAAATTTACCAAGGAGCATATTGCCAAAATAATGCCCAAAACTAATAATATCCTGGGGTCCATAGGCCAAATGGATACAAGAATGGCTACCCTAGAAGGCGAATTATCAGTGTACAAAAATATTCCTCCTGCTGTTACCACTACTAATTTGCAAACAAATAACATCTGCGATGTTATTGCTTAGATGAATGATCAAAATTTAAGGGAAAAAATATTATAATATGTAACTTCCCCGAAAGCAAAGCAATAACCCAGACTGATATTATGAAAGACGACACTACCAGCATAAAAAAAAATCATTTTCGACCTGGACAACTCTACCAATTCTCTTCACCTGAAAGTTTACAGAATCGGGAAAAGGGATACTAATAAACCGAGGGGTGTAAAAGTCGAGTTCCTTGAGTCTAAATGGCCAAAAATCCTAGTCGGCAAAAAACACTCGCTGAAGAATAACATCCGCATATACCCTGATCAATCAGTTGCTCAAAGGAACTATCTAAATAATTTACGAATCGAACTAAAAAATAGGCAATCATCGGGTGAGCAAGACATTACAATCAAGTACATTAATAATCACCCAACAATTTTAAAATTAAATCCAAAAAACTGACCCACAAACTAATAATATATTATTAGTTTGTGGGTCATAATAATAATATATTATTCAGTTCTGTCTGCTACCGGGCAGGCAACAGTCGTGTGCCGCAGTACACTAACAGTGCTAACACGTTGAGACCAGGGGGATAAAAAAACTGGAACGATGGAAGAAGAAGTCGATCCACATGAATTTATTAACAAAGCTAAGAAAGAAATAGGCGAACTGACCGCATTATTAGAGGACAGTCCAACAAGAATCACCAAAGAAACGAAAATTGAAATCTCCAAAAAAATTAGTACAATCATTGTATAATTTTCAGGGTAATTATGTACCACTAGTGACATCTATGAAAGCTAAATTATATTATTTATGAAAGGTTCGCGCCTCTGCTAATTGCTTGATCAAATTCTGTCAGCAAAGACGATCTCTGTTTTGCGGCCTATTGAATTTGAATGTCAACAGTCTTTTGTCAGGTTATAAAAAGGTGGTCTTTGCTTAAAAACACCGCTCTTATTCATAAACAATCAAAGGTTTCACCTCTCCGAAATAACTACGGGAACTAGTACCTGTACCCAGAGTAGTTATTAAAAAGTGCTTAATCATACCTGTGAAATTGGAAGTTTATTGTCAAATAAAAAGTGATTCAGTTTAACTCTCAAGAATCTGAGTTATTATTCTAAGGACCCCAATTTATAACAATCATGGAAAATATTTCACATATGGCGATTGACATGGCAACATTAAAAGAAAAAAAAATACGATGCTTAAAGAAATGCTGAAAATCAAAAATGAAAGAGCAACGTACGCATCAGCATTAAGAAGCAACTATCAACAAGAAACCATAATAAAAAAAGAAGAGACTCAGGCTATAAAATATGGAATTATAATATCTACTAAGGATGTACACATGGAACACGAAGAACTGAAAAAAAAGTTACAACAGAATGTTAATGTAACTTCTCTAGGTATCGGCGTAAGCGGAATCAAGAAAATATCAAATAATCGTTTGATTGTGACATGTGAAAAGAAAGATGACTCAGTAAAACTGAAAAAAGAAATAAATAAACAAACTAACATCATCAAAATAATGGCAGAAGAGGTGAAGAAGAAGAAACCACATATAATATTTAAAGGAGTTGAAAATGATATTGTTAATGACAATAATTTATTGGAGAGCATTTTACTAGAAAATGAAGATATTAAAAATGTTCACAAAACGGACGCTACTTTACACAAAATGGAGATAAAAAAGGTAATTAAGAGAAAAAACACAGAATTTTCAATTTCACAACATCATTGTGGAAACTAGCGGAGCCATGAGAATAATTATTTTGAACAAAAATAGTGTTAATATAGGATACCACAAAGTTAAGGTAGAGGACTGCAGTCCAATTATGCAATGCTACCACTGTCTTAAATTTAATCATTCGAGCCTAAGATGCCGAAATAAAACAAAAGACCCAGCCTGCTCACATTGATAACCATGAATATCAAGAATGCAATAAAAACAAAGAAGAACCACCAAAATGCAAAAATTGCACCTTAAACAACGAAATAAGATCTACAAATAATCCAAATAATCACAGTGCGAACAGTGACAAATGTGAATACAAACAGTTTATGGTGACAATTGCTCGTCAAAAAATAGACTACTAAAAATGGAAGATTTTATAACGGAAAACATTGACCAGCTGTATAAAATAAACGAAAATGTTTGTGATACTAGCGACGAGTGCAACGATGTTCTGGACGAGTGTGATCCTCTGTTTAGTATAATGCATATAAATATAAGAAGTGTCAAAAAAAGTTTTTGCGAATTTTTGGTGCAATTAGATTTAATTAAAAAAAACCGGGAGTTGTAGTGTTAACCGAATTTCACTCCAATACCAATACTCACTTCGATATACCGAACTACGGCTGCGTTGCGACAACACTCGAAATCAACAAAAATTCGGGAATATTATTTTTCATCAAAAATACATCCATAGTACGGAATATTGAGGAAGTTGCTTTTGACAAGGAAAACTGTTTACGTGTTGTATTATGTGTAAATAAACTGACAATTAATTTAATTGCAATCTACAGGACACACTTGTCAGACCTTTCGCAGTTTATATGTCAACTAAATGAAATTCTTTGCAAAACACGGGATTTGTTTACGTTTTTAGTTGGTGATATTAATTTGGATATATCTGAAAATCATCGATCTCATCTAAAGGATGAATATATTAATATGCTAACTGAATTGAATTTTAAATCATGTATTAACAATTTTACTCGTGACGTCGGTCGCCGGTCAGAAACCTTCCTGTATTGACCATATGTGGGTAAATAGTAATAATACTAAGAGATTTCAGTCTATTGTTTATAAAACCGGTATAACAGACCACTATATGTGCTTACTATATTATAATGCAATAGCGCGTACTAATCAATTAAAAGATAGAGAATATATTAAACTAGTGTTAAATAAAGAGCTTCTCCGGGAAAAAATATCTAAGGAATCCTGGGCTTGTGTAGTAGACAGCCGGGATATTTTAGAGAGTTCTCGCCTCTTTGAGGAAATTTTAACAAAACATGTAGAGGCGAGCACCGTCTCTAAGGTACAGAAGCTAGTTTCTAAATACCGCCCAATAAAACCGTGGATTAGTCCTGGATTGGTGAAATCTGTGCGTGAAAAACCACGTTTATTTATTCTTTGTAAAAAAAACCCTTTCAATTATATATTAAAAAATACCTTCAACCTGTCAAATATCGAAATATGCTTAGAAATTTAATAAGGAACACTAAAGAACAATATTATAAAATAAAAATGTCACAAGAAGAATATGATAAAAAAAAATATGTGGTCAACAATTAATTAAATTATTGATAAGAAACGGAAAGGGTCGGAAATACACAGACTGACGTACAGCGGTAATTCTATAGACGTAAAAGATGAGCCGACTCAATGTGCGAACTTATTTAATATTTTTTTTGCAAATGTTGTAAAAAATTTAGCACAACAAATTATAGCTGCTAGCAAAACCACTGAGGCTTTTGAGAGAAATTCAATAGATACAAATAAAATGCAACTTCTTGGACCCACATCGGAACCGGAAGTTGTAAATATAATTAGTTCACTGAGAGGTGGCTCAGCGCCGGGATACGATGGAATAACAGTGGAAATCATAAAAAATCTTAAAGATTTTCTAAAAATACCTATCGTGCGTATCATTAATTTAAGCTTTTTGGTTGGAAGATTTCCAAATAATTACAAAAAAACTGTTTTTTAATTCTGGCAACCCAGAGGAAATGACTAACTACCGGCCTATATCTTTGACATCTAACAATTCTAAAATAATTGAAAAAATAGTGAAAAAGAGACTATTCCTATTTCTAGAAGAAAAAAAAATTCTGCATTCTAACCAATATGGATTTAGACCTAATCTAAGAACTCATGATGCAATTGCAAAATTGACTTCTCTAGTTATGGGGAACTTGGATAGACGTCGGAAGTGTCTGGGAATATTTATCGATTTAAAAAAGGCTTTTGATAGTGTGTCGCATTCTAGGCTGATCGCTAAGCTAGAGAAAATTGGACTGGAAGACAAAGCTTTATCTTGGTTCCAGAGTTACTTAAAAAATAGAGAACAATACGTTAAACTAAATAATTCACTAAGTGAACTCTTGTCTTCTGAATATGGAATTCCACAAGGCACAGTAATTGGGCCTATAATTTTCCTTATATATGTCAATGACATGTTCACTCTCCCTCTTAATAGAAGTGTCATCTCATATGCGGATGATACAGTCATCATAATCGAAGGAATAACATGGACAGAAGTGAATATAGATGCGAATGCTGACATTAACATATTGAAGGAATGGTTTGATGATAACTTATTTTGTCTTAATGTAGAAAAAAAATCATATATACCTTTTTATCTTAATGATCCTGTCACAGATTCCAATATTAGCGTGATAGTGCACAGTCGTTCGTGTAAAGGAGGAGAATGTAACGATAATAATTGTAAAATCCTGAAGAAAACCCCAGATGTCAAATATCTAGGGATCACTATAGAAAGTAACATGAAATTTAAGAAACATATCGAAAACTGTGTGAAAAGAATTAGAAAACTTACTTACATTTTTATACAATTAAGAAATATCCTAAATCTTTCAAATATTAAAATGGTTTACTTTGCTCTTGTACAGTCAGTGTTGCAGTACGGAATAATTGCATGGGGAGTTATCTATAAGAATAATCTGTATTCGATAGTAACAACACAAAAAATGATAATCAAAGTTATTATTAAAAAAACCAAGAATTTTTCCAACAAACGAACTTTTTGAAAAATTTAAGGTCTAACCGATTTCAAAACTATTTCAAAGAAATGCTATTTTAAAAGTTTTTAAAGATTCTGAAAGGTCCTCAACGCGAAGTATAAGACCTAGAACATCTGGGAACATGTATGTACCTAGATGAAATACGACAGCTGCACAACACCATCATGAATATATAGGCCCAAAGTTATTTAACGATTTACCGAATACAATAAAAAGTGAGAAAAAATATTTTAATTTAAAAAAAAAACTTTCGCTGTATTTTTACAGAGAAGATTGACTTACTTTTATCGACGATTTTCAGATAAATTCTGTTGCTTATATTTTTGTTGATTTTTCGTTGATTTTTGTTGATATTCTGTTTCTATAATTATTTGTAATTTTCTTATTGTACAATATTTTGTAGTATTTTACAGTATTTTTGAAAATATTTTTTTCCATTTATATAACTGTACATATTATTATCTATATATATATAAGCACATAGACTAGCTCCCCAGTTTGACCCGAGAATATTTCTCTACAAATTGGGTAAACAAAAAAAGTGATGTCTGATATGAAATGTAATAAATTTTTATCTCCTGTGAATGTTTACTTTTTTTTATAAATAAAAAAATATATCAAAATGTAAGAGGACTGAGAACGAAACTTCAAGAACTAAAATGTACATTACCAACGATGAATTACAAAATTTATGCCCTTACTGAAACATGGCTAAATGCTGGCATAAACTCTCAAGAACTGGGGTTTTTAATCATTTCATTTACAGAAATGACAGATGTCAAAGTTCCAGCAATAAAACAAGAGGTGGCGGCGTACTATTGTCAGTATCAACCAAACTGAATTCGAAGAAACTGAAATGACTTCACAAACATCTTGAACAAGTGTTTGTAATGGTTTTCTTATTATAAATTTCCTGATGCTACATTTATTCTGATGGGTGACTACAACCTTCCAAATATTGTATGGGACATTGAGAACATCGCATCCTCGAGTCCGGACAACATCAATCATGGCTCCCATGAAATTATAGAAATGTCGAACTTTTTAAATCTGCATCAGAAAAAACATGTGTAGAACATCAATTCTCGTCTTCTCGATCTTGTCTTTACAAATTCTTCTAGTGTTAATGTGTATGCCTCTGATGAAATGATTCTTCCATTCGATAAATACTACCCCCCTCTAATAATCAATTACCTCAATACTTATGTTAAGGTAATTGACCCCACGATTGTCAAGCGTAATTTTGAAAAAGCAGATTACCCAAAGATTATAGAATTTTTATCTACTTATAATTGGGCTAATGATCTCACTTGTAAAAGCTCAAGTTTAAATGAGGCCTAAGAATACTTTTAAAATGTAATTTATCAAGCAATCGATAGATTTGTACCCCTACAAAAATATTACACTTCTAAATTCCCTAAATGGTTCGATTCTGAACTAATTAATCTAACGCACGATAAAAAAATTGCCCACAAACGTTATAACATAAATAGAACGCTAGATAATTATATCGCATTCTCCATTCTGCGTAAATATTGTACTAGGAAATCGAAAGTATGTTTCAAGAAATACACCGACAATGTTGATAATTCTATTTTAACAAATATTAATAAATTTTGGAATTACGCTAACTTCTTTCGGAAAAATAACTCTAACTTTCCCGGTACAATGTTTTACGGGAAAAAAGTGGGTCATGACAAAAACAATATTGTAAATTTATTTGCAGATTTCTTCAAGAGTGTATATGTTGAAGACAATGACAACATATTATCTGATAAACCCCAATTTACCGAAAGCTCACTCAACTTGCATAACATCCATGTGGTTCCCTCAATATTACTTAAAAATTGTATTCATGTTCTTGCTCTTCCTATTACTATAATTTTCAATTTATCCTTATCTACAGATTGTTTTCCTGAAATTTGGAAAAGTAGCTTTATAACACCTGTTTTTAAAAAAGGAGATAAATGTCAAATTGAAAATTATAGACCCATATGTATTATGTCATCACTACCTAAACTTTTAGAATAGATTATATTAAGTAAAATCATGCATCAAATTAAACCAATTATATCAACATTTCAACATGGTTTTATGCCAGACAGATCTACGTCATCTAACTTATTGCTTTACGAAAATTTTATTTCTAATGCACTGTCCAAGGGTCTTCAAGTTGATACAATTTATACTGACTTCAGCAAAGCCTTTGATACTGTTTCTCATCGCATTTTAATGGATTTATAATTTATACTGACTTCAGCAAAGCCTTTGATACTGTTTCTCATCGCATTTTAATGCAAATATGTCATCACTACCTAAACTTTTAGAATAGATTATATTAAGTAAAATCATGCATCAAATTAAACCAATTATATCAACATTTCAACATGGTTTTATGCCAGACAGATCTACGTCATCTAACTTATTGCTTTACGAAAATTTTATTTCTAATGCACTGTCCAAGGGTCTTCAAGTTGATACAATTTATACTGACTTCAGAAAAGCCTTTGATACTGTTTCTCATCGCATTTTAATGGAAAAATTAGAACACTTGAGAATAAGCGGCAACTTTCTCGAATGGCTTAGAAGTTACTTATCATACAGAAAATTATCTGTAAAAATTACCTCCAAAATTTTTACATTTTTTTGCCTTAAGTGGGGTCCCCCTAGGTTCCCACCTAGGACCAATTCTTTTCCTACTATTTATTAATGACATTTCACTAATTTTCGATAGTATTCCCTTTCTTCTATTCGCCGACGATCTAAAGATGTTTAAATCGATCGGTAATTCTTCTGATTGTTTAACTCTACAAATGAACTTAAATAAACTTTACGAATGGTGCATCGTAAACAAATTACATCTTAATATCAACAAATGCCAAACGATCAGTTTCCATAGATCTAAAACCCCTTTATTATTCGACTACTCAATTGACAATGCCAATCTAAAAAGAGTTTTTGAATTCAATGACCTTGGAGTTATCTTTGACTCCAAATTACGCTTCTTGAATCACATTAATAGCATTACCAGTAAGGGATTACAAATGCTTGGATTTATTCTCAGAATCACTAAATACTTTAATAACATAAAAACTATAAAATTACTATACACGTCTCTGGTTAGAAGTCAGGTTCAATACAATGCAACCATTTGGTGTCCTCATTTCAACTCTCATTGTTTACAAATTGAAAAAATTCAAAATAAATTTTTACGTTTTATTAATTTCAAAATTGGTATTCCTATTATTGAAATCAATTATGTCAATTAACGCAGTAAACTTAACTTATCGAAATTATCTGAAAGGCGAAAAATATTTGTTCTCCTTTTATTATATAAAATTGATCATTCAAGGTTAGACTGCCCTGACACTATAAACTTGCTATCTTTACATCTTTACATATACCTCCAAAATATACTAGACGGAATATTTTATTCTACAACAATAACTTCATAAAGAATACATAGGTTGGGCAATGAACTAAGTGATGTCGCTGACATATTTAATTTAAACTTCAAAACATTTAAAGCCGAATTAGTCCACCACTTTTTAAATGTAAATAATGTATGAGAAATCATTATATTTTATTTCGATTTTCTATTGTTTGTTTTATACTGTTATTAAAAATAAATTTGTAATTTTTATGTACTTAAAAGCCCAATAGGGCGTTAATAAATAAATAAATAAAGAATAATATTCTATATTTTTCTATTAAACAATATAACACCAAAAGTGTATTTTTAAATGAAAGTATGTTGGTTGTCAGCTCTAATCTTAAGCCACCATTTTAAATATGTATGCCATTTTAAGTCACTAGTTTTAAGTGAGTAGTTATAAGTCTTAGTTGTAAATCACTAACTATAAGTCTAAGACTAATGCTAGACGCTAGTAAAAATTATAAATCTTAGTTGTAAGCCCGTTACATTAATTTTTATAGTATATTTATTTCTACAGGGTTTTTTATGTACAATATTTGTATTATTATTGTAAATATCTTTCCCAACTCTATTAAATAATTGTTTACCCGCTTAATCAATGATCGATTATTGATCAATTAATACCAGGTCGTTTATGTAGCCCAGTCAATGAAGGTTTTGTGTCGGAACTAATTCCCCGGAAGCTGAATTTTTCACAGATGTTAGAAGACCTTTAGACATGTATTTTTACAAAAGTCCCCGACTTTCCCCCTTGTGCTTCCTTCCCCACCCCCTCTTGAATATATTTTTCAAAGCCTTTCGGAATACGCTAATATCTCCTTAATGGTTTTATAAAATCATATTATTAATTTTTTGTTTAGTTTCTGATTAGTTATTCCAAAAAATTGTATTTTTTCATTTTTGCGAGAAAAGCTATACAATCTCTACAATTTATCAGTAAAGGAAAAATATCAGTTTTTAAAATAGTATTTCAGAATATATTTGTACATAACTTTTTTCTGAGCCTGTTAACGAAAAAACATAAATCAACGAAACTTGTAGACAATAGTTTTAGCTATAAAATAATGTATATAATGATGGGTTTTAATTTATAATAAGGCACGAAGGCTGTTAATAAGGAGCACGGCGCGCGGCGGCTCAAAAGCGCAGCTGTTCGCGGTGCAGCGAGAAATTACAAAAACCTAAGGAAAGTAATGACTAATTCATGGGTTTGCTTTTTTTATAACAAATTCATTTAACGTTGAAGAGTTTTATTGTTATTTACCAGTTTTAGTTCCGAAGGGAGGGGGCTAATATAAATATTTTCCCCTGCCCAATGAAGCGCTTTCATTATCCACCAACCGCCGTGTCCCGGTCTGGCTAAACAGTCATATTATGTTGTACGATTGTTTGTTACTCATTATTTAAATAAAGTTATTTGAAATAATCTAAAAATACCTACAACAGCGTGGGACTACCCTTTCACAACATTAAAATATTGCAGACCTTATGTTATGGCGAAGTTCTAAAAAATCTTTTGTGGAAATTCTCACTTGTTTTATTATGTGCACCTATCAACAATAAAATACTGAAACAACAAATCACTTAAAATAGTGCATAGATCTAAAATGGTTTACTTTCAAACAAGCTTCTTAAAATATACCTAAAAAAATATTATAATGACAAAACGGTTTGTAAATTATATTATATACTTATCAATATAATCTATGACAAAATTAGGCAAATATTCAAATAATTTTCTAGTCAAGAGAGTCTTCCATTTATTCGTCATACTGGGGTGTGTTCAGACATGATAATCCGTTACGGTTGAAGCACATGGCAGAGCAGGTAAATCCAGATTTTCTGCAGCCACAGTAAGGTCATCAGGAGCAAATGGTTTCAAAAATTTCTACTTTTCACCATTTTCATACCTCCATCCCCAGTTCATAGGGTTTAGTTTGTTTCCTAACCAAAACTGTACTTGCAAATAAACTCTCAACAAATATTGATGACACGATTCTGAAGTCGGTGGTAGTTTCGCTAAGTCAAATTTAGATTTAAAAGCTGATTTTTTCGTTAGTCTGGTAAACTTATAGTATCGAGCTTCGTTTCAATTAGAGTAGCTACCAAGACCATACATGGCGAGAGCGAATTTTCTCCATTTTGCAACAAGTTCTCTTCAGTTGCATCTTTTTCCAGAAATGCCTCAGCTGCGCGTTTTGCTTCGGGATTGTTTTTCATCATGTCGACAGCTTTTATCTTTCCTAACCCATATAAAGACGGGGTCGTATCACAGCCCGCAATGGCATGGGTAAATAGCACGTGTTCTCGAATATCTTTATGTAACATTAAAGGTTTCTCTATGATGTAGAAAGTTCTTGAAGGGGCCTTTCCACCAACATCTTTACAGAAAAAAATAGATTTTCCTTCAGGAGCAAGACTTACAAGTAATACCAAAAGTTCACTATCCGTGCCAACAACAATCACTTTTGAGAAGATGTTGAGTTGTTCGATGCCGGTTAGTACAATGTCAATATCGGCATCACCTGCGGCCGTGACTGTTTTCAAACCAGATTCACTAAATTCATGACACAGTGCTTCAATCATTATTTTTGTTGTTTTTCTTATCAGATAAGAAAGCTTCCTTCTTAGTCAAACAACGTGTAGTGAAATTTAATTCAATATCGCACGATGAGTTGTTAGCCGACCTTCGTTTTTGCTCTTCATATTTTACAGTTGGTTCTTCAGGGTATCCATCGAAAACGACAATAGAATGTTTGTCAAATTTAGTATGGACGAAACGAGAGTATGATTTAATGATGTCTCCGTAAGTAGTTTAAGTTTGCCAAACAACAGAGTGTAGGAGGTATCCCCCATCGATGACTATTGCAGCATTTGCCAAATCAACTTCGTCATGAATACTTTCGCTAAATACTTTCGCCATACATGATTTTGTTCCTTTACAAAGGGAGATTTCATCATAAATAGAAGGGGTCTTGAAGCCATTTCATATCCTAAGTAAGCCTAAAGCTTGCTAGGAGTATCACTATACTCACAGTATTCTGTTAAATAGCTGCTGGGGGTTTACTGCAACTTGTCTCGTCCTAACAGTTGCGGATTTTAATCTTGTTGGGTAGTCACCATGTCTTTCCTTTTCAGTCGTATATCTCCAAAATTACATCCTTTCATTTTTTGCATAGCTGCCAGGCCCACCTCATAAGCGTTATCACAATTGACACTATTATCTGAAATAAACCCTGAAGATAAAGACACCAGCTCCCCCGAGAGCTTGGTGAACGGGCTGTGCTGTCTTAGATATGATGTATATTTTCATATATCTAGCTCATCCCCTTTCTTTCGTGATTCGCGCAGCTCAACATGCTGTTCAGTAAAATTAAATTCTATACCGATGAATTCCTCAATGCTCTCTTGCACTTTCACGCAGTAAGTGGTTCCAAGTTTCCACTTTGACAAAGCGCTGTCAGTGATTCCGTGCCCAAGTGTCAAACCTCCTACTGACTTCATTGGTCGTATGAGACACTGCTCGATGATCGTGTCCGTCCACGTACCGGACTAATATCTGTCGCTTCTTCTTATTGTAAAGTATCTATTTTCAGTGAATAGTTTATATTCTTTTTTAGTTATTCTTGATTCGAGTTGCAACATACTTTGAACGTACATATGTGCTGATTTTGCGTATGGTAAATGTCCTGCCGGGTGGAAAAATGGAAGCATATCAACAATAGTATTTAGGTGCATTTTCAGATTTCTGGACTTCTCTGCAAATATAAATCTAAGCATGAAGTCGATGCAATGTAGAAGGTAAAGCCACAACTTGGCAGTCCTACTCGATGATTCCTTAATCCTGTCTTCACTTGCTTCAGTATATGGAATCGTCTCTTTTAGATTGTCATCATTATTAACCACCTCCATATCTTTTTTCCACCTAACTAAATCTTGATTCATAATATTTTCTATTTGTCTTAATTTCCCATCAATATCTCGGTATTCTTCTCTCATTACGTGGACAAGAGACGATGCTGTTAACCCTTGAATGCATGATTTATTATTTTTTCTGGAAAAAATATATTTTGTAGATATTTACATGCATATGCAAGAAAATATAAAGATTTTTTTTTTTTGTAATTTTTTAATGATATTTGATTAAAAAAAAATTGTTCCAGATTTACAACACCACGTATTTAATAAAAAATAATATGAACAATTTAACATTAAAAATAAATTAAAAAACCTAAAAAAAAATCTCAAAACTAATGAGTGTACCGGAAAAATACGAGTTATTACATATTAGTATTGTATTATTGTATCTACTTACCTAAGAAAATCAAAATAACAGCAAAACCAAACTGTAATTCTAACCTCCAACCAATTTTCGAGAATTTTCACTTTGTTAAAGAAAATGTGATATGACATTCGCCAAAGAAAAAAAAGGTGATGCCACTCGATAAAATATATTACCGTGAACTTGATAATTCTAAAACGGCATGCATTAAGTATACACCAAAGAGTTAAAGGTGGTTTGAACGGTATGTTGCAGTTTTGCAACAGTATGCATTTAAGGGTTAAAGTGTAGGCTTTGTTTGCCCGAGAATATTCATGTCCATGGAGCATGTGGGTTACTGTTGAGGACGCGTAAACTGATTCCCATAAATTTCCCACATTCCTTTATTTAAATAATAAGTAACAAACAATCATACAACAAAATATGCAGTGGCGGCTCGAGCACATTTTCGGTGGTGGGGACCGTCATTTTTTATGTGTAGATACTGACATTTCATTGCCAGAAAATGGGAGTACGAGATCCAATATAAATATATACACGAATAGGTTTTGTACTGCAACAAAAACACTAGCACATAACCAAGATTTTTTAGAAAACCACTCTGGATTAAAATTTAACTTTTTACGAGTTTTAACAACATGAAACTCGATTACAATGTCTCTAGGTTGGTGAGCACTGTAATATTTCGTCTCTTCTCGCCATTCTTTTATTTGTTTAAAACAATATAAAATTTTCTTCTCTCTTGGCTATGACCGATATTTAATTTTTTCTCTAAGGCTTTGCATATGTGTTCGCAGGGATGGAAAATTCCTCCCCTACAACACATAAGCCTCCATGAAAATTGGACCCTTTTCTTTGATATCTACAGAAAGCTACTTAAAGCTCTCTTGTACTATATATCTTTATAGACATATGTACTTAACTAATTAATACGTTATTTACGAACTTGAACGCAAATATTTCCGTATTTATATTGTAATTAAATTCCATCAAACGTTGTGTAATTTTTTTGATTTATGATATAGGATTTTAATTACCTTCATTTTTGTGGTAACCCCCTTGGTTCTGATCGAGGCGTCGAGTTTCACAATTTAATTGGTCTTTCCATTGCAAACCTAGACTTAAATGAATTCCCTGAATGAGCTAACTTTCCTATTGTAATTATTCTGATTCCCTGCACCCTAACAAAGTCGTAGTTAAACGCTGATAAAAGATATTATACATGTTTATTTGGACAGGTAATTAAATATAACTCAAATGGTTAATTGTTAGTAAATTTGATTTTGGTAAACTCTTGTGTCAGTTTGGCGCCACTCCTTTATGATTCTGCTGCTATAAGGTACATGTAAAGATTGATTTAGTAGGTTAATGTAATTAGTTAATTGCATATTTGACGAACTCGGAATATCCCATTTGCTGGCATAATTTGGCTCCAAATCCTCCTGCAAGTAAACGAGATGATCGTGAGTCAACAAGAAATTCGCACAATCCTTTGACACGGCTCTTTGATTGATACCTAAGTTATCGCGTCCCAAAAAGCCTTCCACGTCATCATGCACTGCCTTCAAGTTTTCCCTCGAGTCCCGATACCCCCCAAATTCCGACCCCTCCTTGGACTACAATTTACTTAGGGCGAACCGGTTTCGTCCTATATACAATCATATACTCACGGTTGGTGTGGACTTACGGGTCGTGAATCCTCATTCCACGTTTAAAAGAAGATGCGAGAGTGGTCCGGAAGACCTAAAATGCAAGCTGTATGCAGGTCCGCATCCTCCAGTAAACAGTACATACGAATAAATATATATATACATACAGTTTGGGAAAGGTTTATAACTCGCAATACGAGGCTATCTTCCTCGCATTCCAAGCTCGGATCTCGCACAAAGAATTCTGCACAATTCTTAGCTTGGTAACCGAATATATACGTAAGAATAAGGTTATACTAATAAATACTAGTAAAATAAGATCTTATGATAGTTTGTTTTGGAGAGCTATCGAACTCCAGGCTTTTTGTTTGTTTGGTTTTGACGTTTTTATTTAAGAGAATCGTCATCTCTATTTGGTTTGGTTAATGGTCTTGTTGTAGGAGCGACCACTGCCTCCTGTTTGATGAACTGTATTTGTTTTAAATTTTTCCTCCAGGGTTCAACATTAACTTCTGTTCATCCTATCCCGTGATTTTCCAATTGTTTCAAGTAGTTGATTGCCACATTAGAGAGTACTCGACTCTCAAATGTCTCAGGCAACTGATGGGGTTTTGTATGAGCACCCAATCAATAAAATTCAAATGTTTCGTATAATTATTCGATATAATCCTACTAACCCGTGATTCTCCAATTGTCGATTGTGAATGATAAGTATTTGTAAGCACGCAGCTTCCAGCTGTTTCAGGTAACTAATAAAAATCTATGCGATTATCTAATCAATGGTATTTAAATGTTTCATGTAATTTTTCGATATAAATCTTGCTAACCCGTGATTTTCAATTGTTGTTTGTGAATGATACGTATTTGTGAATACGCAAAAATCGCTGCACATTGTACAATGACATCCTGGTAATTATCCTTATAACCCTGACAAATTATCTAGTTATGGCCAAGGTCGTTTTCAAACTATGCAGTTGACTGACCCAATTCTTCAGTGTATGCTTTGTTTTATCAACAAATTGAACAATGTAAACATCTCATCTGACCCACTAACCCAGATGTGAGATTGTTTATTTTAAAATATCTCGCGCTCTCCTTGTGATTCAGTTATGCCACCGTTCACTGTGCATAGTTAATTTAAATATTTTTAATTCCTTTATTGAAGTTAAACTATTTTTCATTTTCCGAATTTAGTAAATTTACTAGAGTTTAATTGAAGAATAAATATATATATATATATATAAGTACACATATCTCGATTGTCAAAATATGTTAAAAAAGAGTACATATATTAATAAATAATTATAAAATATATGATTCTACATAGTCTGGAATATTAATAAATACATATTTTCTTTTTCAATAATATAGATATGTCCTCGGGTAGGTATTAAAAATCGCTACCATTTCGATGTTCTGATTAAATGATAAATATATATATACCAGTAGGCACATACATTACTCATATATATATTCTTTATATACAATATATTACTTTATTTTTTTATATAGATAAATACAAATATTACATCTATTAGTGAGTAATTCCTTTTTGTTGTTTTTTCTTTAATATTCAATTGATATACTTCCATTTCACAGCCCTACTGTGTCTCCTGGGACCTGAAAATTATTTATAAAAGGAAAACTTACCCTAATCAAGGTATTTCCGGTTGGGTGGTACACAACAACCTTGATGAAGAAAACTACCTAATTAACTGTATTTTCCGACTAATTTCAAATAAACCCTTTGAATATTTATTCATATATAATATTTTATTCTTGCTTGAATCATATAAATTAGCTGATAATTAATTTTTCTTCCGAACGAAATCCTAATCCAGAAAACCCGTTGATTTAATAACACCTTTCTAGTTTAGGCTTTTGAATGATAGCTGTTTCAAATACTTTTTCGAAATGGTAGATTGATATTTAGAATTCCGGTTAAAACGACAAACACTTTTAACACTGTCGCTATACGCACGATGGATTTTAATTGATCAATTTTTTTGATTCTAAATTTCTTTTTATTTATTTTTTATAAGAAAATTTTTTCCGAATTGCGCAGACTTTTAATTAACTCGATTCTTAATAAATTAGATTTTTTTCGAACTTTTACTTTTAGAACAAAGGTTTGAGCATTTGTTGTTATTTCTTTTTCGAACTGTTTAAATTGTGTTTATTTTAAACTAAGATGTAAATGTTTATTACTATTATTATTTTATTTTCTTTCAAATTGATGTTAAATTATAATCTATTTTTAAATTTCAATTCACGAGCACATCCACTCTAAATGAACGACAAAACTCTCAATCGAATTTTAAACTTCACTTTGAATGAAATAATTATTTTTAAATTTTGATTTAATTTTTAATTCAGTAATCACTTTTTTGCACTTCACTAAACACTTTTTAAGCACTGAGTTTAAATTATATTTATTTTCACTGTTTAACCAAATTAAACTGACTCAAAAAAACTTCATTGATGGGATTTTCAAAGGAATTTAAACTGAATTTAAAATTTCTAACTTTTCACAAAACTTCCTAAGTCCAGGGACTTGTTCAGAATTTAAACTTAGACTTTTTCAAAATTTAACACTTAGATTATTTCACTAGAATTTTACCAATAGACGTAGTACTGCGACGTAAACTCCGTTTTCAAAATCTCGACTGACTGTCGAAAACTGGTCTGTACCTTTATTTTATACCCTTCTCAGATTCCAAAAGACGTATCTGAATTTCCTCTGATGATCGATTCCATCTTTTACCAACTCGCAAATCCGAACATCCCTGCCATCAATATCGATTGTGCTTCCATAAGATGTTCTGCTTTCCGGCTCTGGGCGGTGGTTAATTTTTTTCTCACGACTCTAAATCGATAGGGTCCGAATCGGGTAAGTCTGTGTTAATCGCCCAAGCTCCCTTTGTCCTCTGTTCATACAAAATGTAGTTAAAATCTCATGATTTTGCGTTCCTTTTTTTTCTCAATTCGCGATAGGTCCGTCCTCAATAACATTTATATAGATCCCAATTTTATGCATCTCGTGCGAAAATTGTTTAAATCCATGTCGAAGTCTTTACTACGCATTTTTGAATTTCGATTTGTCTAAATTCTACTTAATTTTATTGTCACTTATATGAGCTTTTCCATTTCCACCCGCACTTTCTCTTCTTTATGTCGCAGATTCGAATTTTCCCTTTTTCTTCGAATTTTATATTATTCGCGACGTTTTCTTCCACAAATTTCTTTTTTATTCTTATGTTATTTCTCATAACTCTACAGCTACTTATTCTCCAAGTCGTATTTATTTATTTCACGGATAAATTAGAATTGTATCGCTTTTCTCCACTTGGATCATTCCTTATCACCGTTCTTTACCCTTCCTTTTATCTTTTTCTCACTTTTCCCGATGTGTGTGGTCTCCAGGAAAATTTCATACTTCATTTATTATTTAATATATATTTTTCCACACTTCTATGGGAGATATACCTAATTTGACTCTGGGATATCTGTCACTTTTATTGCCTTACTTGATCTCCGCCCCATCTCCTATCTCTTACATACAAGATTTCACATATATTATACGTCTGGACATCTGTTTACGTTCCAAATTTTGGTACTAGACTCGTAAATTTTGTTTAATTTTAGACCTATTAATTTTAATATCTTTTGCTTTAAATAAATATCTCATAAGCCCAACGTTAAAGTTAATCGCTTTTCTAATGGCTTATCACCTTAACGTAAATAAAAATCATGTTCGGATTTCGATTGTTTATATTCCAAAATACACATGAGACCGTCAACCTTTTATCTTGTTTCGATCCCTCTGTAATCTTGTGTAGCTCTAATATCTATCTAACCTAATAATTATGTAAAATGTCTACTTTTCCTGAATCTAATCTATCGCTATATGTTTAGTTTTACTGTCTTCTTCTGATACTCAATTTTCATGTCCCTAGGACCTTTGTAGCAGTTCAAAATCTCTGTATTATCCTTCCATTCGGTCGCCGCACTTTTCTAAAATGTCTATTTTTTTTTGCGAGATTTTCATTCAAAATTGATTTACCAATATATCCGTTTCATCTTAAATTGATAACGATTAATTTCCATTGTTTCCAAAACTCTCACCTCTCTTTAGTACGATTTTTTCGAACTCGACACCCTACTTCTATCATAAATAATTGCACTACAGTTGAAAATTCCGCCAGTAACTTTCCTTCGCTTTTCCCGTCCTTTTTTATACTATCACGTTTATAATTTTTTCATTGCATTTTCGTGTGTGTGTTTTTCCAACATGAAAACTTCAAAGCACTCGATTTTAATGGTTCGCTACTTCCTAAATTTCTCAGTTATTGTAAACATTCCCAGGAGTTTGTCACCTTGAAAGTCGATGCTTACCCTAAAGTGCGTTCACCTCTAATTTCTGTAGGAATCGAAATGTCGTTAATTATCTATTTTAATGTCGGGTCCATAGTTCATTCCTTTGTCTTTCGTAGACACACGCCCCTCCGTTCACTGATTGGTTACTCAAAATTTTATAGCTCTTTGTTCAGATCTATTGGTTGACAAAATTCAATATTTATTTTTAGGCCTAGAAAGGGGGTTTTCTTTCTCGTGCGACGATTTTACGACCTCTCTGCTTTCGTCCCGGAACCTTGATTTAATTCCAACTATTACAGGTGTCTACTGCAAGCAAGCTGAATCAATTCTTTCTCCGCCAGATGTCGTTAGCATGTCCGTTTTCATAAATAATTTGTATATTTTTTTGCAGCTATGATTTATCTGTTTTTTCACTGTGATTTAAAGCCTTTCATCACAGCACCTAGGCGTTTCACTTCTACTTTTTCGTCAAATGTTAACGTACTGAATTTATTTTTCAGTAAAAAGTCGACTTCATTCATTTTTTCGAATAATTTCTAACAAAAAATTTTATTAGATAAGAAGATAAGTCACGCACCTAACCAGAAACACCAAATATTCATAAATATTACGTTTAATAAAAAATAACACAAGTTAATCGTAGATACTTCAGTTTAAAGCGCTTTTACCACGAGAACGGCGCTATAGAAATAAGAAATGATCCGATCAATCGATATCAATACTATTATTTTACTTAAACATCACAAACGATTATAACACGACTAACGCATATTCTGACCCGTGCATAACTGACCTAACTGACCTACTTCAATAATTAGAACTAAAACAAACGGCCACAAGGGGATTTTCAAGTCTGTCCCCTGAGATTTCGTTAGAAGATTCAAATACGCATGCGCAAATTCTTAAAATTTCATACAATAGTATTCGTACAAGTAGAATAATCATTTTAGTGGGAATAAATCCCTGGGGTTGTCCCCCAACTGCGCAGAACGTTCTGCGCATAACTGGACGCTAGCTAGTTCGGGCTCGTCCGTCGCGTGTTCGCGTTGGTATTAGTTAGTATGCTGCAAGGAACGGAGGAGGCTAGTCGCACGTTCGTCGGAAGAAACTTTTCAAATTTCGAGCTTAAAAATTACCCTAATGAATTTTTAGTTGAAATTTCTGCAACTGTTAATTACTTTCATGTAAAGAATGCATTCATTATTTTTTGCGAACTGAAAGAATTGTCATTTTTTTCTTGGTAGATTTCTGGAATATCTGTAGTGGGGACTGTCCCCACGGTCCCCTTGTGAAGAACCGCCACTGAAAATATGACTGTTTAGCCAGACCGGGGCACGGCGGTTGGTGGCTAATGAAAGCGCTTCATTGGGCAGGGGAAAATATTTATATTACCCACCTCTCTCCGAACTAAAACTGGTAAACAACAATAAAACTCTTCAACGTTAAATGAATTTGTTATAAAAAAAGCAAATCCATGAATTAGTCATTACTTTCCTTAGGTTTTTGTAATTTCTCGCTGCGCCGCGAACCGCTGCGCGTTCGAGCCGCCGCGCGCTGTGCTCCTTATTAACAGCCTACGTGCCTTATTATAAATTAAAACCCATCATTATATACATTATTTTATAGCTAAAACTATTGTCTACAAGTTTTGTTGATTTTTTTTTTTCGTTAACAGGCTCAGAAAAAAGTTATGTGCAAATATATTCTGAAATAATATTTTTAAAACTGATATTTTTCCTTTACTAATAAATTGTAGAGATTGTATAGCTTTTCTCGCAAAAATGAAAGAATACAATTTTTTGGAATAACTAATCAGAAACTAAACAAAAAATAAATACTATGATTTTATAAAACCATTAAGGAGATATTAGCGTATTCCGAAAGGCTTTGAAAAATATATTCAAGAGGGGGTGGGGAAGGAAGCAGCTTTTGTAAAAATACATGTCTAAAGGTCTTCTAACATCTGTGAAAAATTCAGCTTCCGGGGAATTAGTTCCGACATTGGGTTTTTTTTTCCCTTCATTGACTGGGCTATTGGGGCAATAGTTGTTTTCCGTTTTTATCAGAATACCTCATTATTATTGTGCCAGTTATTAAGTTTCCCAATTTAAATATAAAAGTATCTTAAATGAAGTGTTGTAATGCTATCAAGTTTGTATACTTTACGCTAATTATTCAAGTTATGTTCATGTTATTATTAAAAATACTAATTGTTAATTCAATGTTTTATTACATGTTACATTAACAAAAGACAATATGTAAATAAATAAAAGTAATAATAGTGTTTTTTATTAGGTATCTATATGGATGTACCTATACATGGTGTCCGGAAGTAAAGTGCACATCCTTCGGGAGGTGATTCTAAATTATGGTAGAAGTAAAAAGATTATAAACTTTTTTCGGAAATACAACGTTTTAAGGTAGTTTTTAACTATCCAAAATGATCTTCTTTCCTTATAAAAATTAAAATATAGTCAAGTCACCCTATCCCTAACAATTTTTGTAGGGATCGGCAACCTTAAAAGCCGTTCCAATCTTCCGGGCCGTACCTGTCAATAATATGTTCAATGACATTATTCCATCAAAATCACAGGTTCTCAAACTTATATCGACCACGGCCCACTTTAAGATCAGATAAAAATCTATTGCCCCAATATTTTTTTAACTTACCTCTTTACATTACTATCTGTTACATATCTTTAAAACAGTTATTGAACATATACATTTTTAAATATGCGTTGTTTCGATGAGAAAAAATAAAACCTATACTTAATCATATTTTTAACTTTAAAAAAAGTTTTTGAATTTAAAACTTTTGCATACAAAACAGTCGCCGCGTTCAGTAACTTGCAGCCGACTTCTCTTTTTAGTTAGCAACGTTGCTTAAATCCACGTTCACACAAATACGACGATGGGATTGTTACTTGAAATCGTTAAACCAACCATAACTCAAACTAAAGTTGAGAGATTTGCTTCTGCAGCTAAAATTATTGGTAGCCATTCTTGAATTTTTTTGTCAGTTCTATAAGTTGTTCATCTAACTGGGATGATCCTACTGTGTTGACACTAGAAAAAGGATCCAACACCTAGTCTGGTATGTCCATGTTAAAAATATCTTGCAATCGTTCCTTAAATTATCGTGGCGGTTCTCCAAGTGCTGATAGTACCTTCTGAAAGCGAGTGCACTTTTGTGTGAAGCAGCAAGCAACAATATTGGTATGCAAAGATGACTAAATAATCTGTCATTTAGTAAGTAAAATAAAATATTATTATTTAATTCAGCTAGATTCCGTCGGATTTTTATAGATAAGATTTGTCTGCCGTCGCCCCTCTAAATTTTCTTATCGCCCCCTAGTTTTATTTGAGCCTCCTACTGCCCCCCTGAAAGCCTTTAGGGCGTTATCGCCCACTTTGAGAAAGACTGATACAAATAGAAAGTCATTTCTTTTCTATTTACTGATGGCTCTAAATCTCCAGACTCTCCTAACTATGGGATAGGTATTAACTTTTACCACAATAATTCTAATTACAGAATATTTCGCTCAATTTCACACTAATTTTCTATATATACAGCTGAGTGCATTGTAATAATTGAAACTCTCAAATATATAATAATAAATAATGTGAACTATTTTCTCTTTGACTTTCTCAGTTCCCTCCAAAAACCAAAAATCCACTCGTCTTCTTCATCCTGATGATCACTTTGTAAGCTTTATTTGAGTGCTGATAGCCTTCATTCAATACTGTGAAAAAAACCGCAACTCTGAATTGGATTCTTTTACATGTGGCCAATGCAGATTCCTTGGAAAAACAAAGAGCATCCAACCCTATTATTACCCTCGTAAACCACATGTGACATTTTTTACATCCTAAAGATCTCGTAAAATTTGTGTAGAGCATTGGGACATTGCTAATAAATCAAGGGAGCCTGCTATGCATCAATACAAAGGACTATCCCATCAAAACCATGGTGTCAACAATTCTCTCATTTCGAATGAGGATTGAACATTGTTCCGTTCTATCTTACCATTTTCACGTACTTGACTCCTCAGATTGTACATTCTGTGGTCTAGAAGTGGGAACTTTTTATCGCGTAGTTTTTGGTTGTCCCTCTCTAAACCAATATCTTCTATTCTATCTAGCCTATCTAAAATTGTATCCGCTTAATTCAACACCTCATCTCTTCTAAGTTTGAACTCGACTCCAAAATTCCATATAATTTCGAATTTTGCCAATTTAAACAAAATAAATATACCTTCCTCTATAATTTTAAATGATGGCCTAGAACACCCTTTAAGGGTGAAATCCAGAACCATTTAAAAATCAAAAGTAGTTTTCAGGTAAAGAGGTTTTTCTGTGGAAAAATAAATAGTCTTCAAGAATTTTTTTTTCTAATTTTTACTATTATGTTGAATCACTTCCCGAAGTTTGTGTAATTTTTCCCCGGACAACCTGTACCATTTTTGCCATCCATCCTTTTATAAAAGGTTCTTCTTCATTCAGTCAAAATGCTGAACAGTTTGCAGGTTTTGTTAAAATTTTGGCCTTTAATTTAGAATATACGCAGCCTTAGGCAGATTCCAGATAATTGAAGTCTCCACTTCCACAGACGAACAAAAAAGTTTGCGAGTTTTATGGTTCATTTAGCATTATTCGGTGGAAAAAATGATTCATTGATGATGGATAATCCCAACTAATGGTTTTTTTATGTTTGCATTAGCAAATAAAAATTGATGGATAAGAGTGTGAGTAGGATTGCTGGCCAGCCGATAGGTACAGTAGGTACAACTGATACAAGTTAGTGCTTAGCGAAAAAATCTGTTTAAAAAGTCTTTGCGATTCATAGCTTTTATTTTAACCGTACATTTTTTTTTAAATCTAAGCTTGGAGTATACTTGTGAATCAAGCCAAAACCTCCTAGATCACAGCACTTCAAATAAACGAGATGGAAATGTGTTGACAATTTTCATTCGATTAATTAAGGAAATTAATTTTAAAAAAAAATTTAAAATGTAAAAATTAATCTGTATTTTTTACACATTTTTACCTCTTATTAGACATGAAAAAAGTTCGACAAAATGATTATGAAACGCATTCAGGTAACGTAATTTTTGCCATCCCTCGAGGGCTGACACGAATAATTAATTAACTTTACTGTCCCAAATCCGCGTTAGTCATAAATTTATATTTGATAACGAAAAATTGGAACCTTTTTAATTAAGCACTTAAAAAAATATTTCCCATTTCGAAAATATGACATGTTTTTATTCACCCTAAGGCTGTATGCTCAAAGGATTCAAATGGAAAAATAGGTTTCAGGCCACTGCACAGTTAATACCAGGAAGTGTCAAAAACCTCAACACTTTAACATTTAAATCTGAAATAAAAAGCTGGATACTTAACATAGGGAGATCTGAAATAGAAAATTTACTGAGATCAAACACAGACTAAAACAGAATCAACTGAACTATACCAATAAACACTTCATATATATAACTATACCAAAAAACACTTCATATGTATATATATTTGATATGAAAATATATATATATCAAAAAACATCTTACTTATTTATTTTAAAATTATTAAAAAAAAAAAAATTATATTGCATGATATATGTTCATAATTAAATTCATTTATAACTTTGATGTAATATTAATTTTCTTATAATTAAATTATACATAATATGTAAATTAAATCCTCAGCACGGGAGATCCCAGTGAGGATATCATTATATCTATTTGTTACACAAAAAAAAGATAATAAAACACTTATTATTATTATTATACCGATTTGAAAGAAAACCAACGTTATCATGTTGTCAACATGCATTAAGATACCTTTCAACTCCTGGGCCCCAAACAGGCCAACGACGACCTACGTAGTAGAGCGGTTAAGATCCTCAACTACACGGAGAAAATTTACTGATTAAAATAATTCCTAATTTATTAAGAATCGAATTATTCGAAATTTGGTCAAAAAAGGGATTGTAGGCCATTTACCTGATAATTTTTTTGTAAAATTACAATGTTTTTTCAATGATGTCGGAACACGTGTTAATAAAAATCTAAAATTTTCACATTTCGTCATTAAATATTACTATCGAAAACATTTGCATGAGGTGTCGATATTACAAATTTACTAAAAGTTTTTGAGTTCAGGAAGCAGCCTGCAGTCCCGTTTTAACCGGATTACCAAAAATGTGAATAAATTTTTAATAAATCGCCATTAGTCATTTTTCTCCGTGTACCAATCAGAATCGTGGGATTAATTGAATTAGGTTATTTCAAAACCAATTGTTTAAAAAATAAATATAACATATTTTTATATCTAATCGAAACTCAACCTCGCAACACACCAAATTTAAAATGCTACTATAAAAATTAAATAGGTTGATCCGAGACTATCTAAGTTACAATTAATTCTTGTAGAACTTTGTAATCATACAAAAAAATAGCAGCTAAAATTGCGTCGAAAATTCAGGTCACAATGGCCGAGTGGTTAGAAGCGTTGTCCCGATAAGATAAAGATCCTGGGGTCGATTCCCAGTTGCGACCGTTTCCTTATTATTCTCTGTGTCTTTTCCTGTTTCATGTTTTGCTAAGATTTATCCATAAAAAGTTCGATTTTCTTCAACCGAATTAAGGGAAAATTAATCCTTACTTTTGGCACAAAACACGGCCAAAATATACTTTTATTGTGAATACCTTCAGTGGATCAGACCCCGAGGGTTTGGCGACAATATTGACGGGCCCTGGTGGCGGCACACGTATGTACTACGTGCTCGGGCCCGGTCCATCCAATTTGGACCTCGGGGATGGAAATATCGTTTATCGGGCATGTGCCCAAATATACTCGGCTATTTATTCGCGGGACACAAGCTTGAGGCTCTCTTGAAATAATATTACAAAGAGATAGATGCCTCACTTATCTCGAAGTGAATTGAGTTATGCGTAATGCGAGGCAAATAAATGAAAATGATATCTTTCACTCTAAATGGCTCAATTGAGACACGAAAACTTGTGGTGTTTTGAATACATTACATGGGCAATGGTGCACCGTACGCCAAGAGATATTTAACATTTATATTTAATACTTACATTGTTTTCTCTCAAAAGTGGGTGGGTTAAAATACATAAAAAATAAACGTGGATAGATTAAAATACATAAAACATTAAAAGTGGGTGGGTTAAAATACATAAAAATGAATGGGTTAAAATACATTAAACATAAACGTGGATGTGTTAAAATATATAAAACATAAGAGTGGGTGGGTTAAAATAAAAATATGCATAAAAATATCTCATCGAGTAGATTAACAGTCAAGCACACAAGTTTTGAAAATATTTTTGTAATTCTCAACATTTCTAATGGCAAAATTATTATCTCGGCTGTGTCTAGATCCCACCTACATCGGATTTGCAAATATATAAAAACCACAACGAGGACATAAACATGCTGAAATTTAAATATCCGAAACCAAAATTCATAATTGCTGGTGATTATAATCTGCCGAAATGGACCTGCCAAGATGGCATCGGATCTGCCACAAACGAAGTTGAATTACAGTGCGCTAAATCTAGTGAAATTCATGATATGTCTATTTTCCTGGGACTAACTCAAACAAACGATGTGTTTAATTCTAGCAATCGAATACTAGATTTGGTATTTTCAAGTGATTAAAAAATAGTAGCTGAGAAATCTGACGAATTAAACACAATCCACCATGATATGTTATCATGGTGGATAAATAAGAAATAAGCTTTTTATCAATATTTCTAAATGTTGCAAAGTCACATTCACACGTAACCGTGTGAAAATACTGCATGATTACACCATTTCTGGATCGATTTTAACAAATAAAGACTATGTGCGTGATCTCGGGGTTTTCTTGGACTCTAAACTTACCTTTGATAAACACGTTGATAACATTGTCACCAAAGCATCAAAAAGTCTAGGTTTTGTACTGAGAATATGCAAATTTTTCAAAAATACTAAGACATATCTGACTCTCTACAATCCACATGTTCGTCCTCACCTGGAGTACTGTTCGCCGGTTTGGAACCCGCGCTATATTGTTTATGTTAACAGGTTAGAAAGAGTTCAGGAACGATTTCTCAAATTCCTCAATTTTAAATCATTTAACATATACAACTCTTACGACGAAATCGAGAAACATTTTCAAATCACGAAAGTACTCAACAGGAGGATTGTCGCTGATCAGATGCTCTTGTATAAAATTATTAACTCTAAAGTTGACTTCCCGGAGTTGCTGAACAAAATAATGCAAATATAGACACTCATGCTGACATATTCACTGCTAGTTACTATCACTACAGAATTTCATTGTATCACATTCTAACTCATATTCACAATAGTTAAATTGATTGTACCTAATATTTTAATATTACTTGAATGAAAAAAACATACACTTAGTAAGACACCACTTTATTTTTGAATCAATAACGATAGCCAACCGGGTTTCGCTTCTCCCAAGCTTCATCAGGGCTAAATATCAACTAAGGCTAATTAGATACAGGCACATATATATATATATAGGTAAATGAAAACAATGAGTGAAAGAGATACAAAACGGATAGAAAGAGATGCAAAATAGAAAAGGTGGAGACAAATTATTAAGGACGAGGAGGAGGGAGGGGGGGGGGAGGAAAGAACAGTTTCAGCGGCGGAATAAATTTAATATGGGACTATCAGATAAATTATTTTGGTTATTTATTATATTTAAATTATTATTAACTGCTTTTTTATTTCAAGGGCTTCTAAGTTGTTTAATCTAATTCCAGATCCATTTTTATGCAATATTTTAGTTCCAGAGATTTTATCGAATGAATGATTAGATTCTATCGGGTCTTAGGGCAAGCGAAACCCGGTTGGCTATCGTTATTGATTCAAAAATAAAGTGGTGTCTTACTAAGTGTATGTTTTTTTCATTCAATATGTCACACGCCAAAGTATTTACTTCCTTCGAAAATATAATATTACTTGCGGCAACTTTTCCTTATCCCTCTCCTCCCCTTTCCCTTTCCAACCTAAGTATATTTTAGTATAGTTATAATCACTTTTATTTATTGCTGCTTATGGTAGGCATATTATAGGTTTATCGCTTATTGAATTTACATTTGTATTATTATTTTTCTTATTTGCTGCTTTATTCTGTTTTTTTATTAATTTTTTTTTATTAAATATTCTAGTTTACAGGTTATTTTTATGTTTCTGAATATCTATCTGTGAACATTAATAATTGGTCTCTTTTTTTGTTATCCTCTTATGTATATTGTATTACGAAGACTGTTTATGTTCCTCAAATAAATAAATAAATAACAAATATGTCTGGAAGATCTCCAAACCTAACTACCACATCGTATAATTTTTTACAAGCAGAAAACCATAATTTTATTGAGTACCTTACCTCTGTAGATTAGTCATTTTAATTTAATATAAATAATAAATTAAAACAATTTAACTCAATTTTAAATACCTCGATAGAATAATTTGTTCCAAGGGTCAACATCACACCATCTAATTATCCCAAATGGTTTACAAGGGAATTAAAAAAATGTATTAATCATAAAATATATTTCCACAGAATATAAAAACATACCAGAAATCCTAATGATTACATTACTTTTACTTAATTACGAAAGCAGTGTAAAGAATTATCAAAAAAATATTTTAGTAATTATGTTAGCCTAATTGAAAAAGAGGAACACCAAAATGTAAAAAAATATGAAGTTTTCTAAAACTCAACAAAAAAACTATTGTGGATTTTCTTTTTTATGTATCTGTTACATGTTTTACTAAAATTGTTTTATATTTAGTTTATCAGCCTACTGTAAAATCGTGCTTTAATTTTTTTGTGTAATTTTTTATAGCTCACTACATATATTCTGGTTTTAAAATCCATGTGAAAGCCCAGATGGGCGTAAAACCAAATAAAATAAAATAAGCCTAGGCAAGAAAACACAATTTATTTCTCAACGTAGTGTCTTTATAGCTCTTTATACTTCTTCTAAATACTTTGGAATTTTTTGGTATGCCCTTCAAATAATAAAATTTCTAGAAACCGTGAAAATAGTCCTCTGTTTTAGCGATAACCTATTCATTCGGCGCAAATCTTTTAACATTAAGCCAATTCTTAAAATTAAAAAAAAATAATGTCACAGGGGACTATATCTAAAGAATATGGTATATAGGGAAGCAATTCGTAGAGCAAAACATGAAATTTTACCAATGTGACTGCCAACTTGTGCGCCAGTGCATTTTCCCGATGGAAGAACACTTTTTCCTTCGCCAAATACCCCAATTTGGCTTCAAATCGACGTCGAATCGGTCTTAAAATTCTGTATAATTTGCTCCCGTGATTGTTTTGCTCTTTTCCTGGTAGATATGGTGCCCATCCCAAAAAAACTTTGGACATGACTTTGTTGGCCGATAGACCTACCTTGGCTTTCTTCGGCTTCGAATCGCCAGGAGCAATCCACTGTTAAATTGTTTCTTGACTCTGGTGTATTGTGATGCATCCACGTTTCGTTCACGGTAACAAAAAAGTTAATACGCAAATAGTCCTTCACATCGCGGTTAAACATCGTCAAACACTCCTTGCAAATGGTTAGTCGATTGCGTTGACAAAAAAATTCTTCAGTTTTTAAAAGAAGTGTGTAGTTACTGATTTTTTTTAAAAGTCAATGACTGTCAAACGCTAACTAAATGACAAAGCAAGTTGAAAATTTTACAGTAGTCGTTTGAATTTTAGGTTTTACGAAAAACAACATCAATTCTATACTTCTGGCGCCATCTCTTGCCTAGGCCGATTATTTTTCAACCGCCCTTAGTATATCATTGTACCTTCGATTTCAAACAATTTACTGAAATGAGATTGTTTTGTGAATAATACAAGTATATAACTATTCACGGTCAGTTTTATATTCTTACCTACTCTTAATTCTATATTGATTTACTTTTCGTGATGCTCTCTATAGTCAGAATAATCTTTATTCTGCATGTCACAGTCCAAAACAACTTGTAGAACTGCGTTCGTACCAGTCAAGTAAATTTTGAAGACTTCTTGATGATACTATAGTCAAAAAATCGTATTCAAAATGATTTAAATAAAAAAAACCTTATTAAGGAATAATAATAATAAATATAATATAAATTTCAACTAACTAACACAACAACTGCTCACGTTGACTGTTCCGAAATAGTTTGACTATATTTTAAACTAAGCTTCTAAATTTTCTAATGATATTTTTTTCTACATCGTAGTATGCATTTAAATTAAAGCAGGCTTCAAATTTTAATCTTTTAAACGATTTAAAAAAAAGTTGTTTTTTATCAGAGAGATCATTTAAAAGCGCAACAAAAAATCTATTTCCTCCCCAGCATAGGAAAACCTTCAATTTATTATCTTTCCTCCCCAGCCAAGGAAAACCTTCAACTTATTATCTTTTCTCCCTAGCTAAGTAAAAAATTCAATTTATTATCTTTCCTAAGTAAAAAATTCAACTTATTATCTTTCCTCTCCAGCCAAGGAAAACCTTCAACGTATTATCTTTCCTCCCCAGCCAAGTAAAAAATTCAACTTATTATCTTTCCTCCCCAGCCAAGGAAAATCTTCAGCATATTATCTTTCCTCCCCAGCAAAAGAAAACTTATTTTCTTTCGTCTAATTATAAGAAAGGTTTTCATTTAAAAGTTCAGTGTTTAATTTAAAGTTTCTTGAAGCTTGAGTGGAGCTTTCTAGCCGGAAGCAACACTAAAATCACCGCAATGAGTTTATTAACTCCTGGGAGTACAATGCTTTATATAATATACTATATTCTGTATTGTATACTTTTAATAAATAAAAAAATAATTTTTTTTTTTAATTCAACAGAAAGAGAGATATGCGTACTCATACGATACTTATTACAATCAAAAGGATGTTATAAAATTTCTACGAGACGAATCAAATATATTATTACCTATTAAATTCTCACCAACTATATGATATAACGTAGATACAATAACTAAGGAGTAAATTAATATAGCAGAACCGTTTACAGATTAAACAAATTCGATTAACAGTTGTTGCTTGTACAACTATACGTCAAATACCAAAAGATTGCAAATTATTGATTGATGCAATTTATTGTTCGATGGAATCATTTTAAAGGGCATAAGTTTGAATATATTTGTGCATACCTAGAGTGATTCAAATTGGTTCTAAATAGTTTGTAATCGCGCCCGCAGTCCCTCCTACCCCGCAGTAGTCCGAGTGCTCGACCGAGACAGTACGTTCGTCCGAGTGCTCGGCAGATGTGATCTCTACAGTTGGTGCTCGTCCTGGTAGCGGGCGAGTGATTCAGGCGAGACTGGATAAAAGCAAGGCCCGATGACACGGTCAAGTTAGTACCCACTCCACCTGCATACTCAACTCGGCGCTTAAATCGCTCTCCGCCTAGCCAGTGCGATCAGCCAGTCAGAGTCAGAGTCAGAGTCAGTCAGTTAAAAAATAAACAAAATTTGTATGTGACGTTTGTTGTCGTAAAACTCTCTTTGTTTTCTCCTTTTCATCCATCGCCAAACCACACTTTAAACTAAAACCAATTAACTGTCTCTTCTACGTGTGATCACCTCTACTCTCCAATAAATTGCTCGGCCGAGTAACAAAGCGAGTGACTCGGCACTCGGCAGGTGTAATTTTGGCGTTAACAAGCAATAATCTCTTTATTCCACCGCACATACCTACCATTTAATTTCCTGTCTATTTGTTCCGAAAATAAACGATCTAAAAGCACATTTATACCAAAATTCTAGGAAAATAATTATTGAAGCTAACTATTTTTGAATTATACTTAACCCATATTTTATATAATTTGATTAACAGGGTTTTCTGTAATTTCAGCAGATCATTAATCATAATTCAGACTTTTATAAAATATTGTATTATTTTTGCCCCGTGTTTTTGCAGTTCTTCTCTTTGATAAATGAATGTTTGCGATGATATGTCTGCACAGAGTCTGTACACATTTATCAATTACAGAAGCTGCACACCCGAATAGATTTAACAGATTTGTACCAGAACAAAGCACAGTAATAATATATCGGCTTTCACAAAAGGCTAAAACCCTAATATGTTGTGTTTTGTCGTAAGCTTCAGGACTGAGAATGGAGAGAGTTACAAAGGTTTTTTTTTAAATAGGACTACCCGATTAATGGCCAGGGATTTAAAATGTATACAATCGTTAGACCCCATCTACAAGTGTCCTGTCTCGCTATTCTCTGAACAAAAAGGACTAAAAACTACGCTTTTTAACAAACTAAATGCTTCAAGCCTTTGAAGATTTATTCCCTCAAACATTTCTGCACTGCAATTTCGGAGTAGGTAATTAATTTTTTTTCACGTTCCAACGTCATTTGTAAATGAGCAATGTTTTTTTAAACTCGAACTTTTTTCACACTTTATCAAAAATTTTCCAACCCTTAAAATTCCGCCAAGGTTTAAGTCTAAAATAAGTTGTCGTAAAAACTCTTTGTTTAAGCTTAATGTAAAATTTTACTGCGCAAGATTCATGGGAGCCATCAAATAAATACGAATTCAAATAAGTGCTAACTGCTTCGCGAACACGGATTTATGGTAATCGTTATAAGAAGTTTTCATTTGAAAAGTTTCGAGGTGTCCCCTCTACGTCAGGACACTTTTTAATTCTCTGTGTTATATGGGTTAATAAAAAGTAAAACGGGACGCCAGGTGAAGGCAACGAGTATAATCTTGTCCTTAGATACGACCCTGTTCATATCAAGCTCGGTTCCTTAAGGACTACTTTGTCCTTCATTCATCACCTGTAAACACAGCGGTGAAAAGCGAATGGAGAATGAAAGTTATAGGTTTTCAAGGCGACAGTGCTATGGATTAATATTATGCCTCTAGTTAAAACTCTTACACAAGTAAAGGCAAAATTCTTCCGACCAACAATTTTGTCTATGCTCAGACGAACTTGACAAACATCGTACGGATGAAAAAAAATATTGACCAAAAACAACTATTTTTAATAACCTGCTTTTTAACAACAACGATTTTTTTTAACCACCGGTTTCGCTTTGCTCGAGCATCATCGCGAAACCAGTCGGTAGATAAATTAATTTAAAACACAAAAATCTTTTTTTTTTGAGTTCGGTTTTAAACAAGATAAGTGTTTAATTTTTATTAAATATTTCAAACCACAAAGTGATAATTGCTTTCCAAAATAACTATTTTTATAAAAATTTTGATACATTTACATTTACCAATGAATAACTTTAATTATAGACTGGTTTGTTTTGCTATTTCCGATCGACATACCCGTTTGAGGGTTAAATGTTTTATTGAATTTATGTTTTACATTTTTGGAATTGTGTTGAACGTTGGGTGGCACCTGGTGCACACAAAAAATCCTTCATTTTACTACAGGGAAGCCTTTCCTACCTAATGGTGGGTCCATTTATTCCTCCGTTCGCTTGTTTTCGCCGTGGTTTATTATTTTACTTTTACGTAACCTTTAGGAACTACAAAACACTTTATTAAATATTCCAACTAAACCAGAAAAATAATGTCCACGAAGATTGAAGTGGAAACAAAAAAAAACTATTATGTATTTTGAAGTTAGTATTGGTTAATGTGCCTGCATTAATTTTATTACATCGTCAAGAATGCTGACTCTCGGGATTTCTGAGTTACGTACGTACCTTATCTCTGTATTATAATAATGAAAATTTCCTGACAATTGTTAAAATGCTTGGGTAATTTAAAGAAAGAAAAAAATACATATTGTGTCAAAATATTGGGATGATTTGTAATTAGCCGTCTTGCGAAAAAATACCTTAAGTGATTTGATTACTCGTTCAGAATATTTTTGCGTATGTATCACATTAAAATAACTTGAACATAACGAATGTCTTTGACAGTCGCTTATTATTTTTATCATTGACTTAATATTAATAAATCTTTTCATCTGAAGTACAAGGTGGCGCAAAAGTCACAACCCTGCCAGAACCTGATCTTGTTTTTGCAATTGGCGTCTTATGTCTTCACGATATTTGTGAAGTAAACAGAAACAGAATACACATTGACAAACCATGAATCGTATGATATTTATTTTTTAATGAAAACCGCACATTTTATTTGAATGGTGGTCTCATACCAGGGCGATACTGAAAGTATCTTCAACTCTGGAACGTGCCGCAAATATACTTTATATTATTTTAAATGAGTAATTTGTGAAATAACAGAAATATATCAAATAAAATTTACTTGCGCACGCTGGGATCTTAGCCCGCTATCTCCAGCTTGCTAGTCGAGAGTTTTCCTCTCGACCACGTAGGCTGTCAGAAAATTGGATTAAAATAATTACTTTTAGATTTTTAAAATTTGATAATTTTAAGTGTGTACAAGAAGGCGTAATTTTAAATTAATTCATATGTGGATGGTGAACCATTAAAAATTCTTACTAACTGAAGTTAGTAAGAATTTTTCGTTTATTTGAAACAATAAACGAAAAAGGGTAATATGGATTCAAAGATCTCAAACACCGTTTCATGCGGTTTGAATCTAAGAGTAAATAAATTCACGGGAAAACTCTAAAATTTCCTTTTCTCAAAGGATTCTGTGTGCAAGACGCAAGCAAAGGGTTATTGCTTGTTTATATGTATATAGGGTCACCAGAAAACAGATGCGGGTCTTCTATAATTATGTTTTACAATTAAAAATTACACAAATTTATTTTTGAATACTTTTTTTTTTTTTTAACTATACTGGTTTCGGATGAACCCTTCCTTTATTAGGAGAATATTAAAAACACGGATTATTAAAATAATTGTAACTAAAATTACAGTTTTTAATATTTTTCTGATGAAGGAAGGGTTCTTCCGAAACCGGTAGAGTTAAAATAAAATTAAAGTAGTCAAAAACAAATTTATGTGTTTTTTATTGTAAATTATTTTTTTAATGATAAACTATTGTTTATACGACAAGTTTTTATACACAGAACAAAGGATAACAAATTATTATAAGCAATAATTAGTCGCCTGAAATATCAATTCAAATTGAAAATAACTCGCAGGTAAAAATAAATGCCGCCGACGGGAATTGAACCCACACCTTCTGATGGTCAGATGCTCTGGACCACTGAGCCACGTCGGCTTATTTCCAACCCGCCAAATAATTCAATATGTACTAGTACTGCAATTAAATATAATAAGCAGTAATTGTTGATATTGATATATCAGGCGACTAATTATTGCTTATAATAAATTGTTATCTTTTGTGCTATGCATAAAACCTTGTCTTATAAACATTAGTTTATCATTAAAAAAATTATAATTTACAATAAAAAACACGTAAATTTATTTTTGACCACATTAATTTTATTTAAACATGCCGGTTTTGGAAGAACCCTTTCCTTCATCAGGAGAATATTAAAAACTGTAATTTTAATTACAATTATTTTAATAATCTGTGTTTTTAATATTAGAGCTATACAAAATTATTATACAAAGTTTATGCTATTTACAAATACGATTTATTTTATATTTTTGCCATTTAATTACATAGCATACGCAGCCGGGTAGTAACGACTGGTAGGTACCAGTCATTACCAGATACACACATACCAGATAGTATTTCAGCTCTATTCCCTTTGTTGAACAATTGGTAAAAGTGATTGCGATTTGAAAATAATTTAAGGAAGTCAGAGTTCACCATTCTAGTGATTTTAGTGGGACAGAATACAAACAAACGTACAAACACATAATTATAGCTAATTAAAATATACATAAAAATATGTAGTATATGCCCTGTAGTGTACATATACGTATTATGCTTTGTGGTGTTTATTTAAAGATATACAAGGTCAAGTACACATCAACTTTCGATTAGTTTGGTAAAAGCTTAGCAAAAAATTGTTCACTCGTATTCCTGTTAAAAACAGGACTGCAGAACTTTTATAAACGAATTAACAGATTTCCTAATAAACTGGCAGTAAAACATGAATATGTTATGGCGATATTGGAATACGTGTTCAAAAAAATTCTAATTCTGCATTTCGTCATTGTATAATATCAAGATGATCGCAGCTGCATGAACACGCGTTCCGATATATTATGAAAGTACTAATAGTTAATTAGGAAATAGCCTGGAATCTCCTTACCAACAGTAGTTTCTGTATATACACACGTATTAAAAATAATTAATGAAAAGGAATAAGTAGGATTCAAAATAGTTTTTTTCATCTAATCAATTCTTCGGGGCCTAAATTTACTGAAAATCATCGACTTACGTATATTTTATTGCATATTACTCAAAATTTTATTAGTAATACATTGACATTAATTTAAAAAAAGTAAGATTCTAGTACATGGCATAGAAAACCACACGGAAGTCCTTCTGATCTGAAGGTGAAAGCATAATTGTTTCATATTGTTGTGAAGATTCATGTTAAGCCCGGTGGCAGACTACCTACGTTAAAAAAAATCTTTCCTACTCAGAAAAGTACTCTCCCTCTCAAAAATTGCGGCCAGTATATTTTAAACCAAATCCGGCGCAGTCACATCCGATACGCGTAAATGTTATACAAATGGGAACTGCTTCGTATATGTTTGATGTCATTTTCAACAGATAGAATTGTTGAAGAGTGTTTACCCTAAAAATTACCATTTAGAACGTTGATGCTGCACGAGGTGATATACTATGCTATCGAATGTCTACAGATTCCATACGAAGGTTGTCAATAGCCCGGTGGGCAGGACACTCGACTAGCAACCGACGAAATTCAGTTCAATACTCTCAGCACGTATCGACTTACTCTATGCATGTTATGTCCACTAAAAACTATAAATCTTTGATACTATCGAACCTACAAAGTGACCCACTGAACAGTCCAAAGCTATTAAAATGATATATTCCAACGCCACTAAAATGGCTTCAAAAACTTGGAGTGATATTGTTCTAAAATTTTGAATTAAAAAATGCGAATTATCAGATTGCTTGTTTTAATCACCTTCATACGCTTTTAATCGCCCATAAAACGGTTTTCAGAGCGCTTATTTTTAGGTGGACGTTGAATTAAATACATAATACATTATGTGAAGAAGAGGACTGTCTTAATTAACAATTATCTACATACCACGCAGAGGATTTTATAAATTGGAATTTATCAATATTATACACAGAATAATTTTACTATAGAATGCCATGTTCTAGTGATATACATTGTATGAAGAAATTGTTTTTGACAAATTTCGATTCCATAGAGTAAATTATTTTATTTAAAAGCGCTGCCCTAATTATCAATTACTTGAAATTAATTATTTTTTGAGAGCGCAGCTCGGAGCCCTTATTTGTAAATACATTGTAAGAATAAGTATATTGTTCTAATTATCAATTTCATAGAATCAGTTATTTTATTTTAAAGGCTCCGTAAAAAGAAAAATAAAACAAATGATTCCTGCTTACCCTGTACAACGTAAACGTACACGTAGAGAGTGCATGCTCTTTATACTAGCCCATTTCAGATTTGTAAAGTAGCGCTGGGAAACGACTTTTCCAGCCATGAAAAAGCTGTTGCAATATTATCATTATTATATTATAAACCTATGTATCACGGAACAACAGCAAACGTAAAAAGAGATTTCCCCGTACACAAAGAAAATAAGCCAACACGTTAGCGAGGAATTTTCATACATAGCTTTTAGAGGAAACACTGCTTTTGTAGCAGAAAACCAACCTTACTTTCTGAATTAGAATGAGAATTTAAAATTAGCTTTTAGTAGTTTGTTGAATGCCAGGGGTGATTTTAGACCGTGGCTTAGATCTGAGATACCAAAACAATGCATAAATATGGTTAAGTCATTTATGTGTTAGTTTATGCCACCACGTTTTATATCTTTGTTATAAGACCTTTTTTGAAAAAATCTGAGAAACAACAATGTATTCTATTTTTTTTATAACGATAAACTTATGTTTATAAGACCAGGTTTTATGCATGGCATAAAGGATAACAAATAACTATAAGCAATAATTAGTCGCCTGAAATATCAATACAAATTTTTGTTTTTATTTTTATATATATTGATTCTCTAGAGCATTAATTCAACAAAATCAAAACAAAATTTCATGGAATGGAGAAAAAGCAGACATGTTTTTTTTTAATATTAATTTATTTTTTAATCTTCTATCTATTTCTACTCTTCCTTTCAATTTCTTTTCTTTTTTATATATTTTTGATTCTCTGGCGCATTAATTTCACCAAATCAAAAGTAAGATTTCACGGAATGATTGAAAAGCTTACATGCTTCTATTTTTTTTATATATTTATATATACATATACTTTTTTCTTTTTGCATATTTTTTAATTCCCTATTTGTATTTATTTTTATTATCTATTTTATTTTAATCTCCTTTCTTTCTTTTATCTATTTTTGATTCTCTAGCTTAATAATTTCATCTAAATAAAAAGTAAAATTTCAATTTGATAAACTCACATGTCAATAATTTTTTACTATATTGCTATTTTTGAATTATCATATTTGAATATTCTTTTAGTCTATTCTCTACGTTTATATTATTTAAAATATAGCAACTTAGCAACTTCTTATATCAACCAAGAAAACTTTTCAAATTATTTATAAAGTGCAATAATTAAGTAAAAGTCAATACACTAGACAAAACAAGAATCGCATTTAATAAATCTGCTTATTTCTGACTGTCCTAAAACAGGTTAATCTCCTAGTTAGACAGCCAAAGATCACTGTAATATGTTTTATGTCATGTTTTTTAAAAATTAATAAATAAATAAATTTAAAATATCTCCCGAGTAAAAATAAATGCCGCCAACGTGAATTGAACCCGTGCCTTTTGATGTCCGGTTAGTTGCTCTGAAACCACTGAGCTATGTCGGCTTATTTCCAACCCGCCAAATGATTCAATATTTACTAGTACCTCAATCAACAATTACTGCTTATTATATTTTTTCCACCTATAAACAACCAACTTTATTTTTAATCGGGAGATATTTTCAATTTGTATTGATATTTCAGGCGACTTATTATTGCTTATAATTATTTGTTAGCAATGTATTCAAAAATATGTTGTGTTCATATACAGAAGTAAGAACGGAGAGAAGAAATAAGTTAATTATAAGGAACTCGTATTTCTTATTTTTCTCGTACCTTCTACTATTAGAGGTTGGCTTTCATCGGTGAAGATAACTGAGTGGAAGGCAATAGGAAACGATCAAATTATTAATTAAAATGACACCACACATTTTGCTATTATTATGGAAGACATTATGAATTATGTGAAATTGACTTCTTCATAGGTTATGTTATTACAACGGTAACTCAAGACAGTGGCAATTCAACACACTTCAACGCACTCCTGAAAAATGATACAAGATCATGAAAAGTATTGAAAAAGAACTATATTCAAAAGGTTACGTTTATAGACCAATTTTATCACTATCATTATCACTTTTAATGACTTTATATTACTTTCCAAAAATGTGTTAAATTGGCACTGTGAGTTGCCTTGGAACCCATTCAACAATTTTAATTTCTGTTCAATGTTTAGTGACAAAAACAGCAATCTTTTGACAAAAACAGCAATCTTTTGACAAAAACAGAAATCTTTTGACAAAAACAGCAATCTTTTGACAAAAAATAGAGATAAGTTTAAGATTTTTTGCGTCGTATGTATTTGTCTCTTCAGTACTTTCAACAAATTTGTTCAGTTTACAATTTTTTCTGTGTATATCAAATGCGCTATGTAGGGGAGGGCGGGGTTGGTTTTAACGGAGGTAAGAATTAACAAGCTGATTCCCGCCAAACGTGAAGTGTCAAAAATATGATACTCGGTTTAGAAACATTATATATACAGCCGAACGTGTCCTGACTTGTCAGATGCCAACCGGCCGTCGCTTGTAGTGGTTGTGCGCAGTGACCTCAGATTGACAGGTAAGCGAACTTTTTGTTCTTTACAATAAATTGATTTAATATTTATTCATTCGTTGAGTCAAATTATAGTTTTATCAGGAATCAAGCTCTATTTTATTGACAGTAACACTATATTATTTGTTTGTAATTATTTTAACTAGTTTGTTTTCTGTAAATGATGAAGTAAAAAAAGTGACCTTGGGGCTAAAATTAACAAATTGAGTGACAACAACAAATTATTAACACGTTAATACTTACCCCGTTCATGAAATTATTATTAACATGCCTGATATTTACATAAGTATTTCGGAGGGTATTGATCAAATATCACGCGTACCATCAAATGAGCCGGAATTTTCAAACGAATCAAGACCATCTACTAATAACAAGCCCGGACCATCAAATGAGCCAGGACCTACAAACGAGCCAGGACCTTCAAATTTGCCAGGACCATCAAATACAAAGCCTACAGAAAAGTTTAATATTGAAAGCATACGATTGCTTCCAAAAGCATCACCACGTCTTGACTCCAAACGCAAACGTTCAAGAAAATCAACGATCCTCACCGATACTCCAGAAAAATTGGCCTTAGAGGATAATGCCAAATTAAAGTTAACCAAAAAGAAAAAAAATAGTCAGATGGAAGCGAAAAAACAAAGTCAAAGGCAAAGGAAAGGGGAAAGGTAAAGGCAAAGAAACCCGGAGAGCAGAAGTGAAAAGGGTAAAGAAACATATTCTGCAGGATGACAGTTACGAAGAAGCCTCTTAGTTTGCGCTGAGTCTTATAACGAAGACACATCTGGACTTGACTGGATACAATGTATTTTATGCAAAAAATGGGCTCATATCACCTTTGTTAAAGGTGACACCAGAAAATACATATGCCTCAATTGTTTCTCGGATGATGAAGGATCGTATTCCGAATAACTATTGCCTACTATAAAAATATACTATCAAAGTTCCTAACATAGTTCCTATCATAGTTCCTATCATAAAGATTACTGTTTCATTTCAAATTAATATATCTTTAATATGAATGACTTTTATTTAATTATTTCATAGAATTTTAGCTTCTGTTAATAATTGCCCCTTGCGTTAATACTTACCCCAGCTCCGTTAATATTTACCCCAGATACGGGGTATGTATTAACAAATGATTTTATCGGTTTTGATGACTCTGTCTCTGAAAGGACTTACCGAACTGAAAAATAACTAACTGATGATTTTTGTTACTAATATCATAGCTGAATAACCAAAGCATGCTATGAATAAATAAAAAAACAAAAAAGTTCATTATCATTGAAAATATAAACAATATTACAAAATTTGTTAGTACCAGAGATGTGCAAAATGGGTACCCAAAACCATTTGAAATGCAAAATGGAAATGGGTCAAAACTTTTCCATTTGAAAATGCAAAATGCAAAATGGTTTTTAGAAAAGCATTCAAAATGAAAATGCAAAATACCTATTTTCAAAATGCAAAATGGTTTCTCAGTTCAAACAGTTAAAATAATTATAGAATTATTAAACAGTTTTGTCATTTAATAATGGACATCAATGTAGAACAAACATATTACATGATGGTAAATCAAAAAATACAATGACTACAGATTATGAACCACAAAAAATTTGCGCGGGACAAATGTTGCCAACGTAAAAACATAGAAACTGCTATCTAACATTTAATATTACAGCGTCATGGCCCCATGTTCAGTATTTGAATCAGTATTTTTTGTAATGGTATCACTCGATTGCCAGGGCTTCTACCAGGGAGCAACTTGAAACATGTAAATTATCTCTCATGGCGAGGTTGAGGGCCGACTGATATTTGGCGCTTATGAAAAAAGATGAGTGGAGATAGTAGGAAGAATGTTGCAAAAAAGCATTTAAAATGGAAAATGCACTGAGAAAAGCATTTAAAATGCAAAATGCATAATGGTTTTTAGAAAAGAATTTAAAATGCAAAATGGAAAATACCCATTTTGCATTTTGCATTTCCATTTGAAATGGATTTATTTGAAATAAAGCACATCTCTGGTTAGTACCAGCCCCGCCCTCCCCTACCACTTATTTTTAAATTTATGTAAAAACAAATACTGTTTTAGAAAACAGATAAAATTATATTTTCGGTGTATGCATTTAAAGTAAAAATAATTATTTCTAAATGATAAAATTTCAATATAAAACATGAAAAATGTTTTTACTCCAATCTTCCAAAATTGGGGAGATTATAACTTCACTTTTATCTCGTTCATATAATAAAAAAAAAAATTATTTATAAATATTATAAATAATTATTAAGATTTAACCGATTGTTATAATAGCGAAGCTATTTGCGGCCACTTTTAGGCTTTTATTAATGACATACAGTTTTAATATTTGAGGCAAATTGGAAAGAATTTTTATTTTTCTTTCTAACTTCAAAAATTTCCGCATGATGCTTTTATAAAATATGGACTCCAGTCATATATGACTCTAAAACGCTGCAGGGGTTAAAGGTTGAAGGTTGTTGGTGTAGCTATCCATGTATTAGAGTACTAACTATCTAATTTAATTTATTTATTAATAATTATCATTTTTTTGTATTTCTTTGGCATTCACTATGTAACAATTTCTAGACATTTTTTTTTGTTTTTAATGAGTTTTATTATTCACAATGTACATTTTTTACGTATAAATTGTATTAAATTATATAAAACTCATTAAAGACAAAAAAAAAATTATCTACGTAAATAACTAAAATCATAAAATATGCATGATATAAAACACGTACAAGTGACATAGATAATAACAGCAATAAGAATTTAAATTTACAGAGAGTTTAAAAAATATATTATGTACATAATACGGAAATGGAATTATTTTTCGGGTTATTACGCCGTGTTGTGCTTTTCCTTCTTTATCCAACGTATTCACGTAATAACCTAATAACCAGTGGCTACCATAATATGGGCATGTGCCTAGTATGGTGGCTGTAGAAAACAAAAAACTGTAATAATTTAATTTTTTATGAATAAAGAAACACAAATAAAACCCTAAATATATAAAAAAATATATTCACAATAATACATTTGGCGGTGAAATTCCAAATCATATCTACAGAATTTATATTTAAATTGTACAAGGAATAATGTGAATTATGTACTTGGAATGGCTTTTATAATAATAATAAAAATCGGATAACTTGTATAGCGCCTTGTTGTGAAAAATCATCTCAATGGCGCCACGTTATGTTATCACCACTGTTTGTTAGAAAAGCTTATGAAATTTTTATGCAAAAATTTTTGAATCCCAAAACATACAATCATTGTGCAGGAAACAACAGAAAAGAATACCAGAAAAACATAAAATAAGTTTTGTGTGGGGCAAAAAAAGAGTGATGACTCAAAGCAATTTCGAATCAGGATCGTTTCCTCGTTTATTGTTCCATTTCGTTACGCAATCAACAACTGCGAAGCGGTAACATTGGTAAAAAAGAGCTGTGTAAGTGTTGGTAGGACAGAACAACTCGGTAGTTATATGGCAAAAGAATTCATCTGCACTTTTTTCCGTTAAGAAGGTTTCTTCAACAAAAGTTTTAAAATGCTCTTATCTCGGCTGTGGAACAACGATACCACTATCAATAGCCTCCGATAAAAGTTAGAATAGAGCTATCTGCAATTGACTGAATTATAAATGTGGCAGTATAACTAACTGCAGATTCCAACTTCTGCCATCGAAATGGATTCTTATTTTTTGCAGTTACTGTATCAGTATTGGAAGCAAAGAACTATACGAAGTACTGTTTGTAAAGCAGACTGGGAAAAAAACTTTACAATGCCGCAAACACCGCTGGAATAATAAAGCGGGCATTTCACCGCAGTGGAATCTAATAGAGAAGGCCAATGAGCGTAGCGTTTAAAAGGGAAATTTAGTACCGGAAAAATAAATTGAAAGTATCGTAAATCAAACGATGTGTATGGCATACATTTCAAGTGGTTCAATGAACGCGAAGCGAAATCTTTTGAAGACGAAATTCAAAGTAAGTTCATTCATTATTATTTTTGTGTTTAACGATTTTTCGTAAAATTTGTTGTTATAGTCATTTCAATGGCTGTTTGAAGTAAAAGAAACAAAGCTTTTTTAAAGAAATCAAAGAAAAATAATTGATAATATTTAATATAATACACCCAGTGAGACTCATGCATAATATTGTATATTTAAAACAGAACAAACAGAACAAGTTAAAACTAAACATAACAAAATATTTAATAAATGATTTTTACAGCGTAAACCGGCTGGCTTCATCAGCTGAATAAACATTTTGCCCTTCGGAAAGATCTACTAATTTAAATTTAGTTAAAAAAACATATTTTTGATATATTTTTAAATAAAAAAAAATACGTCTTACTGAGTAGTAATGAAGTAATTACGCACGTAATATCCTTCACATTTCACATACATACATCAAAGAGAACGAACGATTTAATTTATTTTTTTTGGGATACTGTTAACTACCGGAAACGGTAGTAAAGTAAACGAAAGGTCGTTTGTAAATTGGCACCATCGATTTTCTTCCATGTCAGTATAGATCACACTTCTAAAGATTATTATCTGTTTATGAAAATTTAATGGAATATTTCAAACCCAAGCCACGTGTGACCAGACAAACCCATTTTCTTGGATCACGCTTTATAATTTAATTCAATTTAAAATTTAGAGTAGACATAATAATCAGAGGTGAACACAACGTACGTTATAATCTTTGCGTTCACAGATAATACAATTTTTTCATATATTAAAATATTATTCAATATTATTACCCAATTATTTCAAGAAAGGCATACAAATACAATATTGGATTCCATCACCGATACAATAATATATTTGTTCGCCTTTCTTAAAATAATTGAGTTGTTATACCGATAAAACTATTTATTCATTATAATTTGAATATATATATCTTGCAAAATGTTTATTTTCATAAAATAATTAAATTAACACTGTCTATGAAAGCATAGATTACAACGTACGTTATGTTTACCCTTGAAATTAAATTTTGTGATCTGATGCTACGCCGTACATTAGTTGAATTTTCAGTTTATATAAGAAATACCATCCAGAAGCTCAACAAATTTTGCACTTAAATTAATCTACTCTATCATTAATTGAATAAAAAAAATCTGACAAGTTGTCTGACAAATTTTGTCAGCTGTTTTGGAAAAAAATTAAAACTTAGTATTTGATGTTGTTTTTTAAAGGTAAATACTTAGCCATTTCAAAGTATGAAATATATTACCACGTAATTTATGTGGTATAGCTCTTATAATTTTCAAATTGTAAAAGCTATTTTCAACGACAATTAAATGAATATGCTATAGTAATACTATATTTTTGTAAAAAGCCGTTCCATTTCTTTCGACTAAATTTGTTTCACTTGTCAAAGGATTTTTGTTGTTTGTTTTTGGGGTGTTATGCCGTGTTGCGCTAACTCCTTCTTTAGCCGACGTTTCGGACAGCGTTGCAGTGTCCATCATCAGGGCTGCCAGATCTGCCCTGATGATGGACACTGCAACGCTGTCCGAAACGTCGGCTAAAGAAGGAGTTAGCGCAACACGGCATAACACCCCAAAAACAAACAACAAAAATGCTTTTGGCCGTGAGAATCTAAAAACTTACGTCAAAGGATTTGTTCAATTTAACCCAAATAAATGTTTCTTTATCCTCATATTATATAAATTTACTAAATTTTTCATCACATTACAAATCGTTTCATATAGCTGTAATGTAAAAAAAACTTGTGGGAAGCCAACACCCACGGTATTTATATCTGATTTTTCTTCAGTAGTGCCAATAAATTGCCGATTATTGAAATATTATTTTCACGGTATCATACGTAATTGGGTAGGTACCATAATTAATTTTACATTACTTACCTCACTAGGTATCTGTTCTGAGGTAGGTGACAAGATTGTACACTACAAGTGTAGTATATAGGTAGTATTTAATTTAAATATATCTGAAGGAATTGATAAAATTATTAGGGAACAATTATTATTGCAGTGCGTTGTTAAAAATATTTTTTGTTGTTGCTTAGGTAGGTACTTATTTTTAGATTGATTATTATGGAAACGTATTAAAATTAGGTTGGATTTTTCCCAAGGCCGACTACACTTCAGGCCTTGGCGCGCGACTGATTTTGAAGTCACGTGATCAAGTCAGTGCCATCGATTGGTTTTGATTCTCGATGTTACTACTAATTTGTGTGTAAATAAATAAACAGATGTTATTAGACTATATAAAGAAATGAAGTTAACTTAGCGACAGCACTGACAGCTTAATTTGGCACTCGCGTGCCCAAGCCTGAACTCTGGTGGGGCCATGATTGTTTCAAAAATTCGTCAAATTTGATGTAGGTACCTACACCAAATCTACAGTTCCATCTCCGTGCGTTTCAGATTTTTAACAATTTGTGATCGGCTGTCAAGCTTAACGGTCATGTAGTGAGTCATGATGTGAAATGTGAACCTAGTTTGAAAGTTGCTACCTACTTAAAAAGTATGTAACTTAATATACACAACAGACAATGAACAAAGAATCATAGAAAACATACTACATCTAACATGTTCTGTAAGAAAATTGAGTACCCAACCTACGTGAACCTGTTTCAGATCTCAGGTATTAATCCTAATTAACCTTGTTAAATTAATCCAAGGTTATTGACAACAGAAAATATTCTTACCGTTTTGCATTAATAATTAATTGCGTGAACTGAATCTGCAGAAAAACACAACTCGTATGGAAGATGAATTAGCTTGTATAAAATAATTCTTTCGAAAATCGTACAAAAACCGAATGAGTTTAAATCAGATAGACAATATTGAATCAAATTGAATTTTGCGATGAGCCAAAAAGACGGTAAAGAAAACAGGCCTCGATTTTAAAACACATTTTTAAAAATAGTTTTCATATGTATAAAAATACATTACATAAAAATTCTCAGCATTGAAATGTAGGTTTTGTTAAAGGCACACTTGTATTCAAGTTGGGTTCAATGGCTTTGGCACCCAAATAAAATGATATGAAAAAAGTATGTTTCAGAAATAAGCAATCAAAAATGAAAATATTTACGCGAAGCAAAATACGATTTACGGGAAAAAATTGAATTTCATTAGTGGATATCGGGTTTTCATGCGAATCCTTACACGTAGAAATTCATGAAATGCTCTTTGATGGCAGATGTTTGCAAATATATTAAATCTCTCGTTCACAGGTGCTAGCAAGACATCGATTGCAGGTAGTTTTAATATGTAAGCACAGGATGGGGTCGGGAATAGGACCATAGATCAGAAAGGGCAAAAAGCGTCGAGAGAAGGGTTAACCCTAAGGTATGGCAGTCACGTAGACAAGGGACAGCTTGTGTGTAAAAACGATCCTTCAAATAACCGTCCTCGCCTACTGAACTACCTCACTTTAGGGCACCACGAAAAATGGACATTCCACTTAAGAAATATGCACAAACACGAGGTTTACAGGAAAATTTATTTTCATACCTTTATGTTTGATAAGTTTTTGCGGCAGAACTTGATATTTCCGAGTGAATTTCATCTGGTATGGGAAAAATACGTCATAGACGGTAAAATGCTTTACGTAGTCAAATATGAATATTTTTTACACTTGACGATATTATTATACATATTTTCTGTAGGTTTATTTAAAAATATGTCACACCTGGGACGCTCTAGAACTAAGGCAAGGTGTTAGACTGGTCTATTCGCATAAGTACAATTCTAAATAATAAAAAAAATAATTGAAAAGCTTGGGACTTGAGAAATAGGTCATATTGATTCAATTTAAGGATGGGTTGTTTTAAAAATTTTGAAAAATTCATGAAATTTCAAAGTTGATGTTCAAGTTCTGTGAAAGTTTTATTCATGTTCGGTTATTATATCATAATTGGCCCAGTCGTTTGACAACACTGAAATAATAACAGAACTTGAATAAAACATTCACAGAACTTGAAAATCAACTTTGAAATTTGATGAATTGTTCAAATTCTGTGAAACAGCCCGTACTTATTAGTTGATTTTAAAATGGTTATAGCGTTGATTTTTACTGAAAAAGTGACAGTAAAGAAAATCAACAGTTTTATTGCGAATTATGATGATTTTATAGAACCGAACTCATGTATGTCTGTACCTAAATCTACACGTATATTGAAATCTCTTGTAGGATTTCCATTTCCCCTATTTTTGGACTTGCAGATTAAGCTATACGCATCATGTCTTGGCCTATTTCAAAATATCGCTGAAAAAGGTATGTTTGAAAAATAAGCAATCAAAAATGAAAATATTTACGAAAAGCAAAAATACGATTTTCTGAAAAAATTGAAATTCATATTACTGAATATCGGGTTTTCATGCGAATCCTTACACATAGAAATTCATGAAACGCTCTTTGATGGCAGATGTTCGCAAATATATTAAATATAATCGCAATGAGAATGTATTTCGAAGGATATGCTGAAATAGATCAAGCCACAGCGAGAATATAGCGTGTTTATAGAGTGGTCTGTCATAGGCTTTTAGTCCACTCTAAATCTAGAAAGATTCCCACGCATTTCATACGTGCATCTAAGTTCACTGCCAGATATTCTGTCATATTTGCAGTCGCATTTTCGGTAGATTTTTTCTGTTGGAATCCAAATTGTTGTGGTGTGGTGTAGTGTCATAAAAAATGGTATATTAACACCTCCAACACACATTTCATGCTGAAATTGGAAATGTGTGCTAGAGGTGTTAATATACCATTTTTATGACATTTGCAGCTTTCATCTATTTCGGATGCTGAATTTGGTCTAAGTTCAGAGATGATTATATTAATTTCTACTTTGTTTGTTGGTAGAAAGAAAATAGAATTTTGTTTGCTTTTCGCTCTGTAGTTTAAAGTCAGCTCTTTTTCTGTTATTTTCATTTTAGTTAGGGACATATTGGCAAAAGTCTGTCCTATTGTTGCAAAGTATTTTTTAAACGTGCTATTTTTATCTTGGTCGGTGTTATTTGTTTAAGTTTGGTACCTCTTAATTTGCGAGATATCTGTAATTCTATTTGGGGCTGTCAATATTGATCCAGTTTTCTTTAATATGTCTTCATTATTTTTGTCAAAATTTAGGAGTTTTTTGATTTTTTTTGGATTTTCGTTCTAGTACTAGTTCTTCGGAGCATTTTCCATTGTAAGACTGGTAGAAAAAGGACAGCATACTTATTTTGGGGCTCCAGACCAGAGGTGGCTGCCAAATTCAACAGAATTAGGCTATTGCTTGCGGAAGATGCAATGCATGTACTTTAGTCATATTTTATGCAGTGCAGTTTTGTGATATTCCTCTTAATAAGCTTTCAAAATAACTATCCATTATAAGAAATAAATACTCGCAATAGGTAGAAAATTCAGTTAAAAACTTATCCGAAATCAAGCAACTATTTTTATGTTGGATTACAGAAAAGTGTACTCAGACTTTATAAATAAATACATAGAAAATATTCATTTCCCTATCAATGGTGCTTGACAGCTATCAAGGATGGTGAAATAACCCCATACCATAATATAAATTAAAAAAAATTGTATTTCGAAAAGCCATTTGCTTTAGGGCTAGCCATAATATTGCAATATAAACACATAAATTGTTTTAAACAGCTTTACTTCAAAACATTTCTCAACCGGTTCTAGAATGTGTTGCCTTTCCTCAATCAGAAAATAATAAACAATACTTTTAAATCAAGGTGGTTTATAACTAATTTATTTAAATATATTGCTACAAATAACAATTTAGTAATAAAAGTATTAAGTGTTATGAAATGAACTTTCTTAAAATTAAAACATTCAACCCCACGATATATTATTAAAATCAGTTACTTTGTATTTTTAAATATTTTCATATGGTAACCCCTTGGGGGCGTTGACCATTATCGGGGGGGGGCGGAGCGAAGGAGTCCTCAGTCCAGCAGAAGAGAGACCAGCTCTCTTTGGTTTTAGCTCTTGTAACGAGAGGGTGTTACGCTTCTCCTCTTTGAATTCGAGACTTGCTTTGCTACACAGTGTGTTGAAAGTGTTTGTCAATTAATTACTAGTATATTTCGATTCATTTTTTCTACTGCCTGCCCCCTGGACGTCTACAAAACTACCTGCGGTATCGTTCCATGCTTTATTCTATTAATTTCTGTATCTCCTTTCTTCCCAGTAATTTAACATCATTTTTTTAACCGTCCACAAAGAGATTTAAGCTTTTCCCACGCGTAGATTCAAAATGCTGTAATATAGGTCTTCATGAAGGCATTTACCAGCACCACAATAATAGTGTTTTATTTCAAAGAAGCCCTTTTATTCTCTCCACTTCTAGAAGGCGTATGTTCTCTCTTAATACCAACGAACTGAAAACACGGAACCCTGCTTGAGCTAGCCAGGTATCCTTGAATATATATTACATTTCTATACGCGGTTCGATTCCGTGGAAACGCATTATCTAACATAAGTTAAAGAATTACACTCAAATCTAAAAATGATTAACCAACAACATTGAAAAAAATTTCAATGCCATATCTTGTCTAAACCAACAAAAGTGCAGGTAACATATATATATTTTTTAAATAAATAACCCTCCACACATCATCTTCAAAGATGACATAGGCTGTGTGGGGTTAATGAAAAAAAAAATCAGAATTGGCGTTTGTTGACCTATATGAATATATATTTTTAAACCATAATATTTTTCACTGGAGTTCCTTATTGCGAATAACCGTCAGACTGGAAATGCGTAATCGCTAGAATAAAAGAGGTGGAAAGCCAACACGATTCTCTTGACAACATCATATCGTTTTTTTGGTACAGTGATATTGAACACACATGATGGCATTTGCAGTCCCGATAATGTCGCTCTGATGCAGTTTCACGTGATAAGTACTATTTCCACAGAAGCTATTTATTTAATTTTTTATTTGTTCAATACTATTGAACTCAATAATATTTTTGATATTTTGACGCATGTTTGTTTTGTTTTCAGTGAACGATTTATTTCAGGAATTCAGAATAGATCGGTCAGATACGGTCAGATATTTCTAGAAAGTTGCGAGTGAAAATTTTAAGAAGAGCAGTCAGAATTCAGATTCAAAAGCTCTTGTTAAGCAGCATTAAACGTCATCATAAATTTATTTTATCAATATTTTTGGAAAATAAATTAGGAGTACTGCAGAGATCTGTCCTTGGATCTTTATTGTTTTTAATCTATATTGATTAAATGGTAAAAAAAAATTCGAAATACAAAGTACGACAAAATGTATAATAATTTGGCATAAGAACACATACAGTGAAAACCAAATTGAAATTGAAGGAGAAATTATTGAAAATGCTACTGATGTGAAATACTTGGGAGTTATTTAAGATTCCAAACCAATCTTTAAGTATGCTGAGTAAAACCAAAAAAAAATTATATGGAAAATTACTTTCTTAGGAAGAATTCATCAAAAAAATTCCAGAAAAACTACAATCATTATATATAACTCCATTATTGCTCCAAATTTTAACTACTGCTTTATGTAAAAACAGAGAACAAAATAACTTGCAAATTATCCAAAATAGAACAATGAAAATAATACTTAGCAGTAGCAATAATACTTAAAAGTAACTAAAATGTTAAAGGAACTAAATATGCTAACATAGAAATATATGCTCATCTTAAAGCGATGATATTTATACATAAAATAATTTTAAAAAAAAACAATTACAAAAATACTTTTCATACAAAATAATATACAACAAGGACATTCACAGACATAACACAAGAACGTGGAATGAAATTAGGCTACCAGAAAAGAACATAGTCAATACCCAAAAAAATGTTTACTATATCTACAAGGGAACACTATGTTATAATGCGCTGCCAAAAAACTCAAACTGGATTTTAGGATCCATATTTATCAAAAGTAAAAATATACGAGGCAAGTATTATCATAATTGCTTTTCACCAAATTCTTATTAATATTATTTGACTGTTAAAATTAAAATAATGTGTCTTTTTGTTATTGTTTTAATTTTATTATCTGAATTCAGAATGAGAGTTCTAATTGGTACTAACTGTCTGGAGCCAGTGGGACTATTTCATCCCCAATTGGAGTATGTTGTTGTGGAGTTGTGAGGCTGAAAGGATTGGAATGCAAAGAAGGTAGGAAGATAAAGGTTTGGAAGTAATTATATTTTCAGATCTGGTCACAAAACACCGCTAAAGCCATTTCAATAAACAATTAGATTTTAAACAGTTTTCTTACACTAGCGATAGAAATAGATATATATACTACTCTACCGGAGATATAGCAAAGCACAGTCAAATTAAAAAAAGTGAAATGGACTTTTTAATGCTCAATTTTTGGTGCTCAATCGTAAATATTTATTAGTAAGCTCAGTTTTGATTGATGAAATACTGCAATTAAATTTATTTCATTACAAATCCACTACAGAAAAACTAACCTAGTATTCTCTGTTTCCACGCAGGTAAATGTAATTTATTTTTTCGCAGCGTGAATCCGTATTATCAGTACGCGGCAACTGGTGAAGAATTATTGACGTTGCCTTCCGGGGAAACACCCTGTACGAGTATTATAGACCACATGAATACTTACATTTATATACTGAATCATAACATATATATTTTCTCCAAAAATCATAAATACGAGAAGAGATTTGTACGAGGGGGAAAAATACTTTCATGTCTTCCATTAAGTAATATTCGTCACTGACTGAAATTGTTCGAATAAATAAATAACAAAACGTCATTGTTAAGAAATCATTCCGGTTTACTTAGTCAGTAGCACTCTACAGTGAAGTATTCATAAAGCTTTATATGGAATAACTTGGTGTAAAATACGCGAAAGCTGAAAGCAATCTATTTCAAACATTACTCAAATGCAGTAAATTGCAATAATCTCAATGAGAATACTACAAACTTTGAATTAAATGTGGTTTATCATTGAAACGCTCGCATGCCCTGAGCCAAAGATATTTGATTTAAAGGAGGATGCATATTACGGAAACTTGTATCGTCCACACATAATAGTACACAAGACATTCAACTTTAGATATTTTTTAACTGACTGGTAAAAAATAAATTTTCGTGAGAAATACTAGTCAAGATGGCCATAAGTCCAGATGTTACAGTTACAGGCAAAGCTTTTGTGTTTGATTTTCCTCGATTCACCTGGAAATTATTTAATTGTTTTCATGTTCTGTCTAAATACACGGTCTAGCATGATCACAAATAACCAACTTATGTTGAAAGTAAAGCCAACCGATTTCGAATAGGTCATGCTAACTCAACACAGTGACTATTCAACACACTTTTAAAAAGTGATATAAAGTCATTAAAAACGATGATTTTTTTTAAACCTAACCTTACCTAACCTACTTAACCCAGTTAATAAAGTTTTTGTTTCATCACTTTACATGACTTTATATTTTTTTGAAAATTTGATGAATTAACATTGTGATGATTTATCCGGTCACCCAGTGAACCAGATGCTGACTTTGAACACGATGATATTTATGCATAAAATAATAAAAAGAAAATTATATACAGATCGGAAATTCATAAAAAATAAAACAAAAACAAGCACCAAAAAACCACAAAGCCAATACACAAAATAGTTTACTGTATAAAGACAATATTATAATGCTCTGCCAGAAACCATAAAGTCTGCGTCTACGCAAATTGATAGATTCAAGCTGGATTGTAGGAGCCAAATTAATAAAAATAAAAATAAAGTTTTATATATGTATGTAGTTAATAATTATTAGATATTTGTAAACTTCGATGTACAAATGGCTAAAATAAGAATATGATAAAAATACGGTTTATATTATATGCTAAAATTGTACACAACATCTTAATCCACGATCTTCCAACATCCGCGCCCTTTCGAGCGTCAAGGATCGAATACACGTTTAATTAAAACTAAATTAAAGTAATTATTCCAAGCTTATCTCAAGGGCTGCCGACAATTTGGGTTAGACCGCCCACTGAATTCTGTTCAAGTTGTTTAAAGCTTAAGTTTTAAGTATGTATTCAACTTGTTTCAGGCTTAAGTTTCAAGTATATACAATTTGAACTGGACCACGCAATATTCTTTTGATTAATGTGAATACCACACAATGCTCCACTGCCCGGAGCTAGTTAAACTTCCAGTAGGTATTTAAGTATCATGTCAGATTCAATTGGGGAATGTTGTGGAAGCGGATGGTTGCGAAGTATTTGGCTGTTCAGTTCTTGTTACCAACATAGCCTTTTCAAACAAAGTTTTTGTTCTATTTCGGGGTCTTATACCACGGCGCTACTGAAAGTTGGTTTCATTCAGGATGAAATAAAAAAGTTTTTCTGACGTCTTCGAAACATTTTTCATTTGCTCTTTCACAAGTCTGATATCATAGTCATATTAGCATTACCCACATCTGAATGAACTAACATTATTATTCTCGAAAAGGTATTCACCTACCTTTTGAATAGTGGTGTTAAAATACATATTTGCATTACGGTTGTAACGACAGTCACTAACTTAGGGAAATATTCAGCTATAAAATACGGAAATATTTTGAAAAACAAAAATCTTTCGAAACTCTTTGTGACATGATAACATTATCATAATGAATAGTGTAGTAGTATAAGTATGGACTTAGTGCCAGAATGATAATACTAGATGTAATAATAATATGATATATATTTTGTAATAATAATATGATGATACGTTATATATTTTTTAAATATTATTGTATTTTATAAATATTATGATAATATTTATAAAAATGCCAAAATTTTCATAAATCCCAATCAGGAATTATTAGATCACAAAAACACTTCAATCTTCAATAAATCTGTTTATGAAAAATAAGAAAATACACAGATTTAGGAAATGAGATTTAAAGAATTTGGCATTTTCAGACTGTAAAAATATTACCATTTGTCATTTCGGCTACTGGCATTATACCTAGCTCTCTCATTCAAATTTTAGGCGTTTTAGATCTGTCAAAGAATTTATGTATAAAAATGCAAATATCAGTCATTTTAAATACATGCAGGATTAAAAAGATTTTTAAAATATTTATATTGAGGAATTAGTACTATTTATAGGTCCAATTAGAAGTTCTACCGAGCCGAACTCTCTGAAATGAAAATATCTGGAGTCGGTGAATTATTTTTCCATTTGATTTCTGGTGATTTGACGTGTTGTTCTTGTATAAATTTGTATTTATTATGCTTATATAATGTACTTGCGTAGTGTGGACTGACTAAATGATCATTTGTGGAAGAGTGTGTGGAAGGCTTTAGTTTTTCCTGTGGGGAAGATTTAACCCGGACATAAAGTCGGAAAAAGTAAAAAAAATACTAATGGATTAAAAAAGACATTCGTAGCATTTTTTTGAAGCATTGTTCTAAATACTAAGTTTCCACCCTATTTGACGTCCTTGACTTGACATAGGATTCATATTTACTGCTGTAAAGGTTTTAATTTTGTTTTTTGGCACAGGCATGTAGAATGTTTTCTCATACTCAGCTCAAAAATTAATTTTTCCTTTTTTATTTGGTGCTGGTTTCTGTGGTTATAACCAAAGTATTTTTTTTATTTCATTAATTTTTCCGTTCTTATTATCTATTTTATTAAAGGTTTCCGAGTATTATGCTTTACAGTAATGAGGATACAGAGCCTATCAATTTTAAGTTGCCTGCATCAGAAAAAAACCTGCTCAGTCAAACATAATTAATTTCGAAAAAGTTAGAAATTGTTTTTAATATAACACTTATCACAAAAGCTAGAGTTTCGCGACCTAAAACTTTATGTGGACCGATTGAATTCATTTTATGTTGGCAAAAGGCCACCGATAAAATGTGCAGCTCTTGCAAAATCCTGACAGTAAATGCATTTATATATTATATTTGGGGAGAACTTATTGAACCCTTTTTCAAATTTATAGCAATTGAATCGTTCAGCTCTATATTGGCTGAACATGAAAACCATTTCCAGTTTTTAGTATAAAGAGAGGGTTTTATTAAAAAAACAAGTCTAATATTTGTATTCCCTTATCATTTTAATTCATTTAAGTATCCTGCTATTTTCGTAGAATCGATATCAAATTGCTGATCCGTTCTCTATTTATAAATTACTCATACGTAAATTTAAAAAAAAAAATGATTCGATGCTGGTTGCAGTATGCTCTATTGTAAAATCTGCAAGGAGAAAAATATTGGTTATTTATTAAGAATCTCTTCAGATTATTCGTAACATTACAAAACAACTGGTGAAAATAATTTATATTACTATTATTGAAGTGATTTATAATTCTTGTTAGTATTTCAGATTAATTATGTTCTGGGATTACCAGATTACCAATTATGTCCTAACTACTCAATGTAAATATTGTGTTCTGAGCTGTGGCAGCATTCGATTAATCCACCCTTAATTTGCCATTGAATTTATTCTAGCAGAAGGGCAGGTCTGCAACGCAGACAAATCCTTTACATTGAATGAATGCACAATATTGTATGCTTGCAACAAGGCATCATACTGGCCGGTCAGTTAAATAATTCATAAAAATAAATGGATATTTTTAATTATTAAAACCATTTTAATAATTCTCGAACAATATGATTTTGAAAAACATAAAGAAAAGAAAAAGTTTCGGTATCTTACATCGTACCAGCGCGTTAGCAGCTCAAAAGTTATCAATAATTTTTATTTTTATTCTGGACACAAAAGTCAAGACTATTTCCTACAGTGATTTCCAAACATAAAAACCATAACTCACCGAAAATGAATTGAAAAAATGTTTTTGATTTTCGCAAGTGATGTGAGTAATAATAGGTGAAGATAGATACACGATAGTAGTGAAAATAGGGGGGGGGAAGGATGGCAAAGAATACAAACATGAGATTGTACCTTTATTTTGTATATATGTGTATTTAATTATATTAATAGTTATGCGTAAAACCCACTCAAAAGATAAGGTTCATTTTAAATGTTGGCTATTTCATTTATTTCATTCACGTAGATACAAATATGAAATATAAACTTGTTTTAAACTTACACGTACCGGTTGGAGATTGCGATATCATATCCTGTGTAGATTGTACGTACATTACACGTCCAATTGTGGTGGAGAGTACGAAATAATCTTAATATAGCAAATATCCCCCTCGGTCACGATCAGTATACCTTCTGGCTTCTGCGTCCCTAATCCCTGGACCAGCTTCAATTAACCCCATTTTTCCTCTCCGTAAGCAACTCCAATTCCGCTGGAGATCAGCTGGGAACATGTCCACAATCACCTCATACTCCAAACCAAATCCTTTCCTCTTTATCACACAAATCTCCAGTCCAGATATTATTTTATTTCGGGAAATTGTAAATATATATGAGTTGTGATCAGAAATGTTGACGTTTCTGGTGTGGTTGACTTACTTCTCGGGAAATAAAAATATTTGTGAAAATTTGAACGGATTTTTTGCTGGTGGTTTTGAATTTTATTCGGATAAAGATGAAACGTTATTTTTACAAACTGAATTTTCAAAGTGATATTGAAAACACCCAATCAATATTTTATTGCGTGGTCTGAAATAAACAAATAACCGATCATGATATTTCCGCGCAGGAGAAAGCTGAAATGATAATTCTAAGTTAGTAACGCGGCACCCAATCTTTGCTTTAGCTATATACGGGACTTCCGCGCTTAAAATAATGAAATTATCCCTTCAGTGTAATAAACCAAATATTATTTTAAACTATAATAATTAGTAGTAATAATATATCAACAGCCCGAAAGTGAAAAAAAGATTTTAATGGGTATTATCAAATTCTGTAGAATAGTTATGATACCTCCAACTTCTGACGTTTGCCATGCATTTTGATGGCAGCACGCTTCAGTGGCGCTTATTACGCGTCATCGCACAGTGGCCAATTTTGATGATTTGGCGCGACATCGCTCTCGGCGTTCGACCATTTGGCATCATTGATGTTTTTTTAAAGTATTAATAAGAAATACCACTTATTTTTTGTTAATTCTTATTACTTGAAATGTTGATAATGATTTAAATGCTTTTATAAAAAGTAGCGTGTAACTTGGGCGCTAAGTATGTATTTTATAGATTATAATTCTTTAAGAAAACAGATAATAAAAATACAGTGAACAATTTTGTACATTATAATTCTTTAAAAAAACAGATAATAACATTTTTAAATAATTATTTTACAGATTATAATTATTTATAAAACAGAAAATAAAAATACAGTGAAAACTAAATAATTTTATGGATTATAATTCTTTGAAAAAACAGATAAATTATATTTGGAAAACTAAATATCTATAACATAATTTAACATAAATACAAAATGTGATTTCCAGCAGTAACCCTATGTTTATAATTATTTGGGTAAACTGTTTAGGTGATTAACGTTAACTTACTATCATTTGATTAAAAAGCGTTTTGCAACATAACGACTCAATTTCCACCGCGTCAATAAATTCATGGCAAAGACATTAATTCTTTTAAGGCAAACTTCACGTACATCACATTCACAGAAAATTCTCACTTTTTCACAAACGTACTTATTTAATAGTGTAATCATTGCTTGGGATGGTCTTGCAATAGAGAACCCCTCCTCCCGGATGATGTCAAACAGTTCCCTTCGTGAGATAGCGCGGCTTTCTGAAAAGATAAATAAATCTAATTGAGGTTGATATTTTTTTCAATAATAAACATTATTTTCCATTATATATTTGGTAAAAACTATTTTGATTATGACTTCTAAAACTGATGAAACAGTTAAAAAGTCTTGAAGGTTTACCGAATGAAATATAAACTGCATTAAAAATATGGCTTTATTACTTTGAGCAAGTATTTAAATATTAACAATACATTGTAAATAACTTACCTTGAATAACATTATCCATGGTTAAATTTTCACTTTGAATCAACGATAAACACATTAAAAACTTATCTCGGCAAACCTTCAAATACAACTTAATAATAAGAGGGAAATTCCCTCTTTTATATCTGTTTTCTGCAACTAAATGCAAATATATAAATAAACCAACGTAATTACGTTCTGGATGTAAATAACATCAATATTTTTAGTGGTTAATTACTTTCAATTTTATTTTTGATGGTACGCAGAACAAAATATTACATTAAGTTGATCTTTCTTTCACATATCGGAGTCAAATATTGGATTCTGAAAAAAAATTGACGAAAATTAGGTACAATCATTTCTTAAAAATGCAATTACTGGAGTGGCTGGCTAAAGTTGGTAGTGATTTTTTTTGTCCGTGTACAAAAAAGACACAGTAATAATATCCTATTAAAATTAGCGTGAAGACTCGTGAAGATTTTTATTCCTACTCCATTAAAGGCAAAAAATTGGAAAAAAAGGTAAACTTTGAACCAAGGCAACAGTTATAATTTATGAAAAAAATATTTTTTCATTAATTATTTAGAGCACGTATCTTAAAGAATATCTAAAGTGATTTTTAAAATTACTTTTTTTGTAAAATAAGTACACAAACAACCTGATTTTGCACGCCTTCAAACTCGCCTAGATACAGCAGCATAGTTGCGCGCCCGAACATCTCTATTACATTCTGTGCGTAAATACCGAGTAAGTAAGCTTCGGATGTTATTTTCAATGTCAGTGATTAATTGAAAACACATTATTAAAAACAACAAAAACATTTCGGGAACATGCCGATCTGGGATCAATGTCGCGCCAGCGCTCAAATTTAAGCCACTGTGTGACGGTATGAGTTGTGAGGCTTGGCTTACTTTCATACATGTTATTGCATTTTATGAATGCCTTGCTACACTAGTCCCTCTATTGGCCAGAGTTATCAATATAAGTAATCTTACTGGAATTGGATGTATTATTAATGTACAGTATGTATGTATGCAGCTGTAGGCAGACTGATGTAACCTAAGCGCAAGCCAAATACTAAGTTTGGTGATCGCGCTTTCGGAGTATCTGGGCCGAAGGCTTGGAATAAACTCCCTCCGGAACTAAGATCCACAGCAAGTCCAACAGAATTCAGGTCTTAACTAAAAACTTACCTTTTAAAGCTGTCATACGTTTAAATTAAATATACCATTCCCGAGAGAAAGTCCAGTTATATCCAATTATGTCGTAAATCCTATATCTCATGCGGTGATCTATAGCTCATGCGGTGATCTTCTCGCGTATGTGACGCATGTTTGGGGGCGGTGCCTGGAACGTCACGGTGAGACCCAAACGGTCGCACTAGACATATCCAAGGCCTTTGACCGGGTCTGGCACCGAGGACTTGTCAACAAATTGCATTCTTACGGACTTCCCGCATCCCTGTGTACGTGGATTGCTGACTTTTTAAGGGATAGGTCGATTCAGGCGGTTGCTGACGGTTTCACCTCTTCCTCGCACTCCATAAATGCTGGCGTCCCACAGGGATCGGTTCTGTCTCCAACTTTGTTTTTGTTGCACATCAATGACCTTTTGACATGTGCACCGATTCATTGTTACGCGGATGACAGTACAGTTCATGATAGCTTTTTGTTTGACAAGCCCCCAAAGGGCACACAAACTCCAACGGCTCGGAGGGCTTTGAAGCAGAGAATGGACGGTTATCTCGAGAGTATTTCCTCCTGGGGTAAAAATAATCTCGTCGAATTTAATGTTTCAAAGACCCAATCCTGTCTGATTACGTCTAAAAGGGATCCAAATGATAATCTAGTCTCCTTCAACGGAAGCAATCTTCCGAACAGGCCTTCCATTGATATGCTTGGTGTAACTATAAGTGACCAGCTCAGGTACGGGGGCTCCATCGAAGCTAGAGTAAAGTTGGCCTCTCAGAAGCTGGGCGTACTGTACAGGGCCCGCAGATACTTTAATAGTACTCAACTGCTCACCCTGTACAAATCGCAAGTGCGCCCTACTGTCGAATTTGGCAGCCATCTCTGGTCTGGAGCCCCAAAATACCTGAAAAAAACCCTTGACTCTGTGCAGAAACGGGCGGTCCGTTTGATAGATTCCCCAATCTTAACAAACGGACTGCAATCTTTAGAGCACAGGCGTCAGGTAGGTATGCTGTCCTTATTCTATCGGTATTACAATGGAAGATGCTCTGAAGAACTAGCGTCATTGATCCCTTCGGCACCGGTGCGTAGTCGGGATACACGCCAAACGCGCGCCCAACATTTGTACACAGTTGACACTTGTCACATGAGAACGGGTCGCTTCTACGATTCGTTCTTAAGTTCAACAGCTCGGCTGTGGAACGAACTGCCGGCCTCTGTGTTTCCTCCCTCCTACAACATGGGACTCTTCAAGACCCATGTTCACTCCTTCCTCTCCACAAAAAGACCCTCCACACAGCATCCCCAAAGATGACATAGGCCCTGAGGGAAATTATTTTCTTCAGGGCCTCCTGTGTGGAGTAAATATAAAAATAAAAAAAAATCTAAATTTCACTAATAGACAATTAGTTAATGTTAATTAAGTGTTAATCTCAAGTGACCTTCCAGGTAAGTATTGTACTGTTTATTATCTCCATATATAGTTAGTAATAACATAGATCATTGAAGATGTGTATTATAAATTTGTACATCGCCCTTGAGGTGTTTTGGACAAAAACGACGCAATACAAATCATCCAACTATTATTTTTTTTAAACTTCCGATTTAGTTGTCCGGGTTAAGTCTTCCCCAAAGGAAAAACTTAACCCTTCCACTCACTTTTCCACAAATGATCAGCTAGTCAATCAACACTATGTAAGTGCATTATATAAGTAAAATAAATACAAAACAATACAAGAACAACAACACGTCAAATCACCAGATATCAAATGGGAAAAAAAAATTCACCGTCTCCAGATATTTTCATATCAGAGGGTTCGGCTCGGTAGAACTTCTAACAGGGCCTATAAATCCTACTGATCCCTCAACATAAATATTTAAAAAATCTTTTGTTATCCTACATGTATTCAAAATGACCGACTTTTGCATCTTTATATATAAATTTTTTGATAGATCTAATACGCCTAAATTTTTAATTAGAGAGCTAGGTATAATGCCAGTAGCCGAAATAACGAATGGTAATATTTTTATAGTCTGAGAATGCCAAATTCTTTTTATTTCATTTCCTAAATCTGTGTATTTTCTTATTTTTTCACTAACAGATTTTTGAATATTACAGGAATTTGGAATAGCAACATTATTATATTATAGTATTATTTGGGTATTTGCATAGACATATGAATATTAGTAGACCTGGCCTAGGTGATTAAAAGCGTATTATTCCCCACTCCCCATACCGGTTCCATTGGAGTCGGCTGGGCTTGCGTATGGCCTCCCGTGAATCTAGAAAATGTGACGTCATCATTCTTGTGCGAACTAGCGTCGAGCTATGGTCGAGGCATCACCGGTTCATTTATAACTAGTGTGGAAATTTTTTAGTTTTTTGTTTTTAATTGAAACCGGACAGCAAAGTGCCCTTAACATTTTTTACTCCAAATGTGCTAAGGAATATCTGGTTAAAGTTTGTCGAGTACGTGCCGATACACCCTGTATTATCTTTGGATCATACTATTACACGTCGCAACGGACCACGTGTTAGGTACGCGCTTGTTTCGTATGTACGGTACTGTTGGAACGAGAAGGAGTGCATATCATGTAATGCGCTAGGTTATACCGAGTAGCGATGTGTGATAGAAAATCATGTTTTTTGTTTTTTATTGAAAAAGTGTCATCGGACGGCAAAATGATGTCCAAATTTTTACTCCAAATACTTTTAGAAATCGCTGGTAAAATCTGTGTGTATATAATTTCATTTGTTTTTTAGTTGTTTTACATTTCTATTATCTTCTTAAAAGTGAAATTTTATATATTTTCTTAAAGATTTCATTATTTTATTATTAATAGGAACAGAGCGGTTGTGACAACCTTCCAACATTGGTCGAATGTAGCGATACTCAAGTGTGCTAATCGTTGTTTACTGGGAAGTAAATTATGAAAAATTTATAAAAGTGTCTTAACTAAATACGTCAACAAAATATTCGACTCTGAAAATAGAATAAATTTACTCTGGCGAATTTGGACTTCGCCAAAGTAACTTCGCCACCAATAACTGGGTAGTTATCTTCTGCTTTCTTAATTCATTAATCCCAAATTTCCTATCCAACTTTTATATAATACCATGGTGATGTACGAATGAACGTATATGCATGAATGTACCATAACAACTCAATATTAAAGAAAATATTTCATCTTTACTTCACCGGTTGTAAGAGAGGTGAAAAAAGTTTTTTTTTTTAAATTTGGAATATTTATAATCTACCAATAATTTTGAAGTTATTGCAAAAACGACTGATTAAAGTTCATTTATTGAAATGGCTGTGTTTTGTTCAGTGAAAGGTACGATA